>NC_138374.1:120534414-120552885 GCF_054177405.1 Leptonychotes weddellii
TAAATAAATAAATAAATAAATAAATAAATAAATAAATAAATAAAAGCAGCTAGAGAAAAGAAAACAGTTACATACAAGGGAAACCCCATAAGTCTATCAGTTGATTTTTCAGCAGAAACTTTTCAAGAAAGAATAAAGTGGCATGATATATTCAGAGTGCTGAAAGAAAAAACAAAACAAAACAAAAAAAACCTGCAACCAAGAATACTCTATGCAGCAATGTTATCATTCTGAATAGGAGAGATAAAGAGATTCCCAGACAAACAAAAATTAAAAGAATTCATGACCACTAAACCATTCCTACAAGAAATGTTAAAAGGAGCTCTTTGAATGGAAAGGAAAGACTATAAGTAGGAATAAGAAAATTAGAAAGCACAAAAACAGTAAAATTAAGTATATCTATAAAAATTGGTCAAGGGATTCACAAACTGAAAGGATGTAAAGTATGATACCAAATACCTAAAACATGGAGGGTTGGGAGAAGAGTAAAGAATGGGTTCAAATGCAAGCAGCCATCAACTTAATATAGACTGTTATATGCATAAGATGTTTGATGAAAACCTAGTGGTAACCACAAATCAAAAACCAAAAATAAATATGCAAAAAATAAAGACAAAGGAATCCAAGTATATCACTAAAGAGAGCCATCAAACCATGAGAGAAGAAAGCAAGAGAGGAGAGAATTAAAATTTTAAAGCATGCAAAGTGCTTAAAATGGTGACTGGCACATAGTATTATACTTTGTGGGTTTTGCTGGTGATGATGTTAATGGTCTTAGGGACTATCATTTATTTAAGGCTCAGTCAGGTAAAGTTTACATAGAATGTGGCAGAGTTAGAATTCATCCCTAAGACAAACTGACTTTAAAACTAGTGCTCATTCAACTTTTTATGATATTCTATTTTTTTTTGGCTTATACACATTTTTAAAATTAAACTTCCTTATTTTGAGAAAATTATAAATTCACATGTTGCTGTAGGAAAGAATAGAGATCCCATGTACTCTTTATCCAGTTTCCACCAATGTAACATCTTGTAAAACTATAGAGTTGTTGAACCATGCAAGAGTTAGCAGTGCCAACCCCCCACTCCATGCAGTCAAATATCTACTTATAACTTTTGACTCCTCAAAAACTTAACTGCTAATAGTTTACTGTTGACCAGAAACCTCACAGATAATCAGTCAATTAACATATATTTTGTATATTATGTGTATTGTATAAAGTATTCTTACAATAAAGTAAGCCAGGTAAAAGAAACTATTATTAAGAAAATCATAAGGAAGAGAAAATGTTAGATTAAAACCTAATGGTAATCACATTTATAGTACTGTACTGTGTTTACTGACAAAATCCAAGAGTAAGTAGACCTATACAGTTCAAACCCAAGTTGTTCAAGGGTCAACTCCAATAAAATATCACAAGTAAGATAATGATATACCACTATTTAACTATTTACCCATTGAAAAACATAAAGAAGTGGGTTTTTAAAATTTATTTCACTTTGAGCAGAATTATTTTTCAAATAGATTATTATAACAACCTTCTAATTAGTGACCCTTACTCTTGGATTCCATTACTTGTTCCCACACCCTCTTAATTTATTATCCACATTCTAGTCAGTAATATCTTTCTATATACAGACTTCATCATGTTTCTTTACTTTTTAAAAATTTCCAGTAGTGCCTTTCATCTCTTTCCACTATCTTTTTCACACTCTAAGCTCCATGTACTTAAAAACATTGTGCTACAGTTGCTTGCTCACTTGTGTTTCTCATGTTACTTTTTAAGATTCATGAGATGAAGACTCTTGTCTAATTTGCCACCAAACTTTGGAACTGTGGCTCAACAAAGTCTATGTTTTTGTTACAAACATTACACTTAACAGCAAGGGCCTTATACTAGTATTGAGGCAAATCAGAAAAAGATTGGTTTCAAAGGATCAAACTGGCTGGAAAAAATAAAGAGGATCCATGGGTCCATGGGGGATATAATGGATTGCCAGAAAAATAATCCAAAACTCTTTAAAGGAAGACAACATAGTCTAGACTCCTCTATCTTCCTTTATGCTCACATACAATAAAAATTTATTAGGCATGCAAAGAAATGTCTAATGTGACCCATTATCAATAACAAAGGCAGTCAATAGAAACTGACCATGAGTTATCCAAAATATTTGAAATAGCATATAAGGACAGTAAAAAGGCTATTATTTAATTTGTTGAAGAATATAAATGTTAAAAAATACATAATGAGTGAATAGATGCAAAAACTCAGCAGAGAAACTGAAACTATAGAAACAATCAGATGGAAAGTCTAGAACTAGAATAGAAAATACCTGGGGTAAAAAATTCATTGAATGGGCATGACAACAAATTAAAGACTACATAAGAAAGGGTGAGTCAATGAGAAGAGAGTTGAATAGAAATTATTTAATCTGAGGAAAAGGAAAGGAGGTAAAGAATAACAATAACAAAATTATGGGACAACCAGAAAATAAGATGTTAACTACATCTAATTTATATCAATGATGACATTACATTTAAATGGACTAAATACTCCAATTAAAGGTCAGAGATCATCAGACTGCACTCAAAATTAAAATTAGACTATATATTGGCTACAAGAGACACATGTTAAAAATAAAATATTAAGAAGGTGAAATAAAAAAATGAAAATGGTACACAACATAGGTATTTAGCATCTGTATAAAAACAATCTGATGTGGCCTGACAAAGTGACTTCAAAATAGAGAGTATTTCCATTTCATAATTATAAAGTGGCCAACTATTACTAGTAAATAATAATCCTAAATATATATGGACTTAGTTGCAGAGCTCTAAAATATGAGAAGCAAACTGGCAGAACTGAAAGAAGTAGAAAATTTTACAATTACAGTTGTAGATTTTAATTCTGTTCACTTATAAATTTATAGAACATGTAGACAGAATATTAATAAGGTTATATAAAACTTAAAATTATTAATCAAGTTGACCTAATTGATAATTATAAAACACTATCCAACACCTTTTCAAAAGCACAAGGAAGATTATCCAAGATAGACTCATGGTAGGTAGGATGTAAAATAAATCTAAACTTCAAAAGAATGATATCTTATAGAGTATGTCCTCTGCCCACAAGGGTTTTAATAAAAAATTAATACTAGTAACATAGCTATAAAAGCTTCCAACTATTTGGAAATAAAATAACACACATACATTCATAGGTCAAATAAGGAATTACAAGAGAATTTATGATATATTTACAATTGGATTATAAGGAAAATACAGCACACCAAAATTAGAGGAGTACAGTTTAAACAGTATTTAGAGGGAAATTCATTGCATGTAAAGCATACTAGTAAAAAAAGAAGGGCATAAAATCAAGATATAAGTTTCTACCTTAAGAAGCTTGAAAATAAGAACAAATTAAAGCCACAATAAATAGAAGGGAAAAATAATAAAAAGAGAGAAGAAATCTATATGAAAGAAAACAAAGCATAGAGGAAATTAGCAAAAACAAAAAGTTGGTCCATTGAAAACATTAATAAATAGAACCTCTAGCAAGCTTGAGCAAGGTTGTTTCATAGTATAAAGCAAATCAGGAATATTACCACATCTCTGACAGATATCACAAAGATAATAAAATTACAAACAACTTTACACCAATAAATGTAACTTAAATAAAATAGGAAAACTGTTAAAAAAAAAAAAATCCTACCCCAAATGACATTGAAGCAGTGAAAAATCTGACAGCCGTAATCTGATTAATACAGACTTTATAATAAAAATATTCTCCCCTCCCCCTAAAAATTTTGGGTCCAGATTTGGTGAATTTTATCAAACACTTAAGAAAAAGTATTCTAATCTTATATAACTCCTTCCAGAAAACAGTGGAGGGATGAATACTTTCCACATCATTTTAATACCAAAACCTGACACTGCTTCCTCCCCAGAAATAAATAAAATATTAAGAAAGACAGAAAAAGAAAACTACAGACCAATATCCATCATGATCAGAGATGCAAAGATTCTGAACAAAAAGACTTAAAGACTTAAATTTAGCAATGTATGAAAGGAGAAGCAAACATTCTAACATTATGGTTAAAAGAATTGTGAAATAAAACGATAGCTTTCTTTCCTCAACTCATTTTTACTTATATTCATTTCTTATATTCACTACTCTCTTGTTTTGTTTTGTTAAGATTTTATTTTTTATTTGTCAGAGAGAGAGAGAGCACAAGCAGGGGGAGAGGCAGGCAGAGGGAGAAGCAGGTTCCCCACTGAGCAAGGAGCCCAATGCAGGACTTGATCCCAGGACCCTGAGATCATGACCTGAGTTGAAGATAGCCCCTTACCCCATTGAGCCACCCAGGTGTCCCATATTTACTACTCTCTAGAATGATTCCTTATGGTCAGTGATGGCTTCTAATATAAAAAATTCCATACAGAGTGAAGCAAGAAGAATGAATCTCTATTGGTAGAATTATGGAAATTGAGAGATTTTGCATTTATAACATGTTTAGATATTCTGAGGGCTAAGTGCTGCTTATATGCACTACCACATTCAATCTTTACAACAGATGCTAGGAATATGTCCTATATTCATTTTCATAGATGAGGAAACTGAGTTTCAGATAAGTTCAATTTTCCCAGATCTCACTTTTCAAACAAACAAACAAAACAAGTTGTAGAAGTGTATCTTTCTTAAGAAGGCAACATTTTCTGTGGTAGGCATAGTAACAGTCCTCCAAAGATGTCCATGTCCTAATTCCCAAAACCTGTGAATATGTTACCTTACATGGAAAAAAGGAGCTTTGCAGATGTGGGTATGGTTAAGCACCATAAAATGGGGAAAGTATTCTGGATCATCTAGGTGAATAATCTAATCCAGTCTAAGCACATGAGTCCTTAAAAGTGGAAGAGGAAGGCAAAAGAGTGGGTCAGAGAGATACAACATGAGAATGACTGTTACTTATCTTGAAGATGGAAGAAGATGGTCATGAGCCAAAAAATGTGGTGGCTTCTAGAAGGTGTAAATAGTCATGAGTTTAGAGCCAGCAAGACAATGGAGACCTTGGTCCAAAACTGCAAAGAACTGAATTCTGCTAAACCCTGAATGGGTAGGAAAGGGATTCTCCCCTAGACCCTCCAGAAGGGACAACAGCCTAACCATACCTTATTTTTTTTTCCCCGATAAGACCCATACTGTACTTCTGATCTACAGAACTGTAAGATAGATTTGTGTTGTTTTAAGTCACTAAAGTTATGGTAATTTGTTACAGCAGCAAGGGGAAACTAATACAATCCTCAAACTATGTTTTGCATTTCACCATTTATTTCTCCTATATATAGAACTTGTCCTCTTTGTCATGAAGCACAATTTTTTTTTATGTTTTAAGAAATTTTTAAAAATATATTAGAGATACAGGAACAGGAAATAACATGACAACCTATAGACATATCCAAAATATTGAATATGGGATGACTTTAGCCACTACCATGACAAAAGAATCATGCAGCTCTATCCAACTGCTTTTGGCAGGGGATAGAATTGGCGTTTTCACTGGAATTGGTGTTTTCACTGGAATAAGGGGAGATTTTTTTTTTCTCCGTAAATTAACCCTGAGCACCAGGTGTTAGTGGTTAAATGTTTGTAAAGAAACTAGGAAGACAAGCAAAGGTCAGGCTTACAAGAATTTGAGAAACTATCATTTAAGACTGACAAGTCAGAATTTGTCTATAGTCATTAGATGCTAATAAGATAATTACTGGTTAAGTACAACCTTTTTAAAGAGGTCTTAGTGCTAAGCAGTTCCTGAATGAGTCTACAAACTCTGAGAATAAGGAAGGATGATCAATGTAGGATATTTAACAACTTTTATTTTTTAGCTCATTTAGTGTTTGATTTTTCAAGATTTATTTCTTAACGCTGCATAGTGTGCTTTTCTCCAAATGTAGAAGGGAAAGATAAATGGGTAATGATTTTTTGGAGCATTTTGATGCACAGATTTTCCTCAAATACCTAAATATGTATATATTTCAGAGTCAAAATAAAATGCCTGCAATCTTGCAATGAGACAATAGTCTGTTCCAGGTTAAACCTAGTTTGGAAATAGGAAATTAAGTACAAGCATTATTGAGTCTGTGAATAAACTTACATTGACCCCATGGTCAATGTAGAAAAAACTTTTCTGGTTTCAACTTCTTCTACCCATATGTCATGTATAAGTATGATTGATCAGTTTTTACATGCCAAATTATTCCTAAAGTGAGTTAATAAACGTCACAATTTTGGGAGAATATGACCATTACTTTTCCTATTAATAGATCTCCATTATAAAAAAGTGTTTTGCGCTAAACATCTAAAATGAATCATCCATATGCCAGGCAACTGAAAATGTTACATATTAAAAATAACTTTCTTCACCTATCTTTTATTTATAAAACACCTAGTATGAACATGAGGACTATATTATATACTGAAAATGCAGTAATATTAATTATAATAGAAGTTTTAGGTGTTTGCTAAGTTTTTGGCACATTGCTATATGCCTTTTATTGGCACAGCTCCATTTAGTTTTCATGTCAACCCTATTGGAGTAATCCATTTTTACAGATGAAGAAGTTGAGGTTCAAAGAAAGGGTTAAGTTGCCCTAAATTTACAGCTGGTAAAATACAGTGCAGAAGTTTGAACCCAGATGTATTTTGTTCAAAGTTATAAGCTGCCGTAAAACAACAAAGTCCCTACTGCTGAGGAGTATGAAGGTCAATGGGTGGGCAAGACAGGCATTTATATACCAAGGACTAACAAAGGACACTTGTGGGAATTATTTATTCTGTTTGGATCAGCGGAGGAAAATCAATTTGCATGGAATTCAAATAGAAATCTTTCAAAAAAAATAACATAAATGTTTCTTAATATATAGCCCTTTACTAATTCACAAAATATGAGTGTCAACTCTGTGCCAGCCATTGTGCTCTGGAATATCATGCAAAAGGCCTTTGTTACCATGATTAGTCTTGAGTTTGATACAGACATTCAGAATGAAGTCCCAGCACTAATATTAGAAAAAGTGCTATGTGCTAAAAGTGCTGATGATGGGTTAATCAAAGTGAATGGATTCCATTGGCATAATATGAATATAATAAAGAAGAATAAATACTGATTCAGGAAATGGATTAATAATGAATGAGAAAGTAGTTCATTTATTTAAAAGTTTAAGTAAGTTATTTTTTAAAAAGTAATATGCAATATTGTGCAAGATTATCCCAGCACATTAGTTACTTCCTGTTTCTCTTGCTCACTTTGGGCAGCTACATTAAGTCAGGTCACAATGGAACCGTTCTGCACACAGAAGGATTAACTTACCAAACAGTCTTTTAGAAGGCAGCAGTGGTGAATGCAGCTGCCGAAAGTGCTTGATAGAACCTGCGATTAGAATCCACACTGGAAGAAGCTGGCTCAATGTGTCATACAAATATGAAACGCCTGTGATTGCATGTTTCTAAGTTGAAACTCTGGCATCTGTTGGAGAATTCTTCTGATGCCAAGAAACCAAATGAAACAAAAAGTCAAGAAACTCTCAGGTTGGAAACTCAAGTACAGTATTACTAGGTTGCATGTTTTCCCCTTAAATATTTGGCTATGTCATAGCTCTTGACCTGACACAGAATGTTGTGGTTACTTTTGCAATAATGATGTATTTATGTGATCCATTTATAATTTAGACTGGATTTTACTTACTTTTATCCTGAGACAGATTAAGAAATTGAGTGTTTGTTATGGGTCAGACTGATTCAGAAATTTAACTTTGCAGAAGACTGGAATCCCTTATCTTGCAGAAAATCAGTAACTGAAAATTGGGAAGGGAAGTTGAAAAGCCACAACATAAAAAGTGTAAGGAGAAGCACTCATTTCCTTCTGCAAAAGTGAAGTATCATTTCCTTGCAGCCTTTATTCAAAGTCAGTAGTAAGTATCTTCCACAGTATAATCAGTTTATCTTTTTAAAGCAAGGGGGTGCCATGACTTACATATTCTACTTCTCTCATCTATTATGAATTATTCTCAGAATTAAGTTTAGTAGAACCACAATACAGGGTGCAAAAAAAGTCCAAGCAAATATTCATTAATGAAAGGGTAAAAAATATTGGAATTATTTGCCATGACTGGAAAATGCACAGTTATGTAGTAGTTGGAAGATTTTCTTATCGATAGAGACTCCCTGCAGGAAAATAACATCCTCTTTCACATCTTTTACTGATTGAAGATGTGATGGTTAGAAAAATCTCTAATTACAATCAATCACTCTTCCATATTCTACATGTGTGCCTATAAAACCCTGCAAAACTTCTGATAAAGTTTACCAGCAACTAAATAAGTTCAAACTCTGACCTGTTACCTTCTCACAAATCTTGTTCTCCCACATCTTTTTCTCGTCTGTAAAAGGCACTGTCATCTTCCTATTAATATGGAATAAAATCTAGAGATCTTTGGCTCATCCTTTTTCTTCATCTTCTATCTCTTCATCATCTCACTTTACAATACACACATTCAATCAGTCACCAAGTTCATCTGTTTTCTTTCCAAAATAGCCCTTACCTTGAGGTTAGCTTTTATATTTGTATCAATCTTGTAGGTAGTCCATATTACATGGATAGAATTCTACTTTTCTGTCCATCAGTTTTCTAACAAACTCTTCCAAAGTTTGTCCCCAACTCGACTTTCCAATGTGTTTGTTCACTACTCTGCCCCAGTGAAAGGGAACTGGTTGCTTTTCCAAGTTGTACTGAAATCTCTTATTTCTCTAGCCATTTTCCTGCCTTTTTCTCAGCTCAGGAATTATTTTTTCTTCTGCCTGTTGAAATCTTGCACACATCTATATAATCTCTTTTAACAATTTTTGAAAGGTTACACAATACATTGCAAGTTATATAGCATTTTTTAAATTAATTAATTATTTTCAAACATATTGAGCAGCATTATTTTACTTTCAAAGATACCTTATGTGAAACCATATACATATATGTATACAAACACACACATATATGTGTAAGTGCAATATACATATACATATAATATTATTAGAATTGATTTGCTAACTTTGTATTGATAGCATTTACTTTAATAAAGTCAATCAGTGAATCACAGATAATCTGATATTGGTTTTTTAATTCATAATTTTTGTTTCTATTAAATAGCATTTAGAAATTATTGCTTTTTATATGTGTAGTTAAATTATAAATTTTTATGATTCATTTCACAATTTCAGACAAATTTGTCAATAAACAGGGATGGTGGAAAAAATGTATCCTAATATCTGTATAGAAATAAGAGGAACATTTTATTTTAGAATAGATTCAGATTTATGGAAAAGTTATGAAGATAGTGCAGTTTTCTTATATCCCACAACCAAGGTTCCTCCTATTATTAACATCTCATATTGGCAAAGTACATATGTTATAATTGATAAACAAATACTGATACACTTTTATTAACTAAAGTCCATACTTTGTTTAGATTTTCTTGGATTTTATCTTCTGTGTGTTTTTTTAATTTTTAAAAGAGTTTAAACTACATTTGAAGAACGAAATTTAGATAAAATAGCGGGATTATCAAAACACTCCATGGATTCTGTCACTTCTGTGAAATACAGCAAAAACCATGCTCTTTCTGTTTTAGTCTCATCTGTCTACTGTCTGTCACCCTAAGCCACTCTTCCTTTTTCAAATTGTTTCTCAACAGAGAATTACTTTATTTTTAGTTCCCTAAATAAATTGCATTGGTTAATGCCCCATGCCTATGTTGGCTCTCCACTTGGATGGTTTCTCTCCTTGTCCAGCTAGTGAATTTTGATTAAACCCCTAAAATCTAGAGTAAGAACCATCTATTCTGTGGCTCCATTTCTAAAGATGCTAATAATCAGCACAGACTGCTTTTAATATCAGCCATTTTTGTCAAACTAAATACTCAAATTTCTATTGTATTTTGATTTGTATTTTGTTTGATTTCCCATTTGACTAAATTTAATATAATTTCCTTTTCCTTTATATAGACATGACATACAGAATTTGAGAAACTTACTCATTTAACCAAAGGGGAATTCTGTAAAATTTGATAGAGTAAGGTCTTTCTTGAAGTGCGTGCATGTGTATGTGTGTGTATGTGTACTAATGAGTATAAGATCTTTCCTTCTTTTTATTTTGTTTGCCTGGAGTCAAGACAGTAGAAATGAGCTGAATTTAACCATTGCAACCAAAAGATGTTTTTAGCTGATTATTTTAAGCTTTATAATTTAATATTATAATAAGCTTTGCAATTAAAAATAATTGGATTTTGGGGGGATTGATTAAAAGAATACTAGTAACATAATTTTTTGTGAATTCAATATAATTTAATTAGCACTTTGATCAAGAGCAATGATAATAATGTCCAAGTGGATCAGTGCTGACTTCCCTTATCACGTTGAACTCTCTTGATTCAAATTACTGCTATTTTACAGCTCTTTAATATTTCCACCAGCAGAGAAAAGAGAGAGAGCAGCAGATTTAATTTTTTCCATTTAGTTTTGACTACTTGTAAAACACAATGATTACAGAATGCCAGGGGAAAATTTTCTGTAGGACTAATTACCCTTGCTGAATCTTTCTTCTCTCTGTGTGGGTTGTGAGAGTATGATGAAATTATTATGTACCAATTTATTAAGTTCAATAAATAAATACAGCCTATATCTTTCTTTTAATTGAAATTTCACCCTGTAAGTGATTTTACCCAGTTGGGAATAAACTGGAAAATAGAAAAAGATTACGAAATTTATGGTTGATAATTATTATTTTTCATAATAGAAGTAACAATTTACATTTGTGTAGTGTCAGTTATTGGTTTCTTATTCATTATCTCATTTAATCCTGAGAGAAATCCATTCCTATTGGAGCTAAAGACATTGTTATCTCCATTTACAGTTGAAGAAGCTGAAAGTCAGAGAAATTAGGAAGCTTAACTAAGATTATACAGCCATAGAACTCCGATCTCAAAGGAACAGTGGGCTAACCTTTTCCTACAAACAAATTTGGTTATATTATTTGAGCACTTAATATTTATCAGGTGATGTGCTGAGTTTGAGCATCCACAGATGAAAAGACATTTGCTTCCTTATAATAAACCGTCAAATTAAAAAAAAAAAAAAGAGTAACAATGTAGGCAGTCTGTCCTCTGACTCATGCTTTATTAGTGTTGAATAGTCAAACAGGGACTCAATATTTGTCCTCACCTTCCACCTCACCTACAAAGCTCCATCTTAAATATCCATCTGATTCACAACTCTTCTACAAAATTCTGCTTTAAAAATAGAGGATTGATATGAAGAGTGAAATATTTACAAAATTTGAAAAAAAAAGTATTTTCATGAGGGTTACCTGAATTTCCAATAAAAGAACTACTTTAAATTTTAGATCACTTAACAATAAAAATAACATGGGTAATCAGGTATTTAAAAACCAAGGATCTCATTAAAAAAAAATCAATAAATTAAAAAATTTGAAACTATTAATCACAGCACAAAGAGGTAATATTTCAGCCACAATAAATATTTTTTAGTAAAATCAGAATATTTAAAAAACATTTTCCATTTGTTGACTATTCTACTATTTAGTTATTTCTCTTGATCAGAAACACAGATTGCTGTAAATTACCAGACTACATTTTTATGACAGCCTGTTTTATATAGTTATGTGCATACTTTGCGTAATTTTCCATTAAGATGTAAAGCATTTGGGAAAAACACCACTAACCTTTATGGGAAAGCAGTTTGTCAAATGATTCACCCCATATCACTGCTTCTTCAGGGGAGACTCTGTTCAAGAGACAGAATGTTTGTAATGGAGTATGCAGAAAGACTGTTTCTAGATCTGCTCTAACATACTCTTTAATACTGCTCTTTTCAGTTATAGGGTTTCTTCTTTTATTATTATGTAATGAAAGTTGTATTTACATTGGAAACTTCAAAAACATTGGTCAAATTTTTTATTGATTTTGCCTACCAAACAATATGTTAAAATAGCATATAAATATTAAATATTAAAGAAATCAGGTCATTATCTTTTTTTTTCTTGAGAAAACAATTTATTCATCTCTGCATATCCAGTTTAATTCAGCAAATAGAAGAACCTAAACTGACAGTGACTTTTAGCCAAACTCTTTTTTAACTGCAATTTCCTTGAAGCTCTTACCACAATACACAGCAATTTTTTTTTAAACAGATAGAGGAAGTTTGGCTAATGAGGTTCTAAAGGGATAAGAAATATATTTAAAAAGTTGCAATACAACAAATATATTACAGTTATAATTTACAAGGTTGAATATATTTGTCTTGGACCTTTTATTGGTCATATTTCATTTTTGGACAAATCTGTATTATACTACTATATAAGGCCACTTCATTTTCTCTTTGAATTAAAGAAATGGCTAAAAATGACAAAACATCCCTTTTCGTGCTTTTTTGCTTTTATACTTACAGGCATTTTTTTCAAACTACTAAGGGAAGAGATGAATAGCTCTCCTCTATGACAATATTATATTGTGAAACTCTTAAATTAATGAGTATTTCATCAGTTTATAAGGAACAAAATACATCATTTAAAATTGACAGGTATATAACTTTAAAAGAGCACTTTTAAATTTTTATAAGGTTATTTAATTCAAGGTATTAAAGTAGTTTAATTTTATGGAATATTCCTAGTTTTTTGAAATGAGATCTCTAACCTTCCTTATATTACTGTGTAATTTCCAATAAAATGGAAATTCCTAATTTCCTCTTTTTTAAACCTTTAATGATAGAATAAGAAAATCTTCCCTCAAATAATTAAAAGTTATTCACCTTGTTTCTTTGGCCAAGTGCCCAGATTTACTGGAGTGGGTTTCTTCATGAAACTCAGGTTTCTGCACGAGAAGACTTAACCTATTTCTTTTTTCCTTAGCTCTGAAAATGAAAAGGCATTAGCTTCAGGACAATTTGGATGACAATTAAAATCTTTCCTTCTGAGTGTTAAACAAATTTGGGATTGGTCATCACCTGAACATCCCTTCTCACCCACCATCCACCCCCCCCACACTCACAATGGTTTTCCTAGTGAATTTCATTCAATTTGGGGAGGAATTAGGATAGCATATGTGAAATATATTTTGTTTTTTCCCTCAGTGATTTTAATGTATTTGAGATTATATTTCAATTAAGATTGTCACTAGTTGTTCTGTGTGGTTAAATTGTTGCACTTTTTCAAAAATAAAAACACTTTAGGGGTGCCTGGGTGGCTCAGTTGGTTAAGCATCTGTCTTGGGCTCAGGTCATGATCTCAGTGTCCTAGGATCGAGCCCTGCATCAGGCTCTCTGCTCGGGGGGGGGGGGTCTACTTCTCCCTCTGCCCCTCCTTCTGCCCCTCTTCCTCCTCAAGCTCTTTCTCTCTCCCTCAAATAAATAAATAAAATCTTAAAAAAATAAATAAAAACACTTGAGATTTAACAGGTATTTACTCCTAATAAACAAAGAGACATTTTTCCCCAGTTGTAACACTACATTCAATATAGTTTCAACCAGATATTTTTAAAAAAGTGTTAACAAATATTCAACATTAATCATGTTTTTAAAAGTATAAAACCAATTTTAAAAATTATGATTTTACCTGATTTTGGCTTCTTTGCTTGTTTCTTCTTTTCCTGAACCATGTATTAATTTGAAAAAAGTTTTTTCTTTTGATTCGCACATATTTAATTGAGGAAAGAAAACTAATGATGTTTCCATCTTCTCTCTCTAAAATGAAGAGATGTCTAATTTGTTACATCCTTCACCTGTTAATGCTATTTCATAGTTATACATGGTACAATAAAAAGTTATCTTAACTCTGTCAGCAGTGCTTAAAAAAATAAAGTAAAAATGGAGTCAAGAGCTGTGTTTCTGTCTCCACAAAAAAGTAGAACTGAGGAACCGAAGTACAGTTTGGTCTTGAGTTGTTTAGGGAAATGATATTACAAATTTGCAAAATGACTCTTGGTCTCTAAGATAAAGACGAGTATTACCACAGTGCAACTTCTCTTTCTAGTTTGTGCAACCAGAATGATGCTTTAATAGACCCAAATGACACTGTCATTTCCCACAGGAAATTTTTAAAAAGTTTTCTTTTTTTTTTTTTAAGATTTTATTTATTTATTTGATAGAGAGACACAGAGAGAGCAAGCATGAGCAGGGGGAGGGGCAAAGGGAGAGGGAGAAGCAGACTCACCACTGAGCTGGGAGCTGGTCACAGGGCTTTAACCCAGGACCCTGGGATCATGACCTGAGGCAAAGACAGACACTTTACTGACTGAGCCACCCAGGTGCCCCAAAAAAGTTTTTAAACGTGTATAGTGTGTATTAAAATATGTTGTGGTGAAGTAGTACATTGAATGCTAGGAGATATTTTCCATTGTTCTTAATTTTTTTTTTACTTATTTTAAGTACATTGAATTAAGTAAGTTACATTTAATTGACATAATGCTATGTAATGTAAATTACATTTGCTTAACATATTGTATCAAAGTAAGAATATAGAGGGAGTTTTATAGTTGAAAGAGACAGTAGAAAGCATTTCATTCAATACTTTTTAAGCACAGATTCATAGAATGATTTTAGACATTTACGAAATTTTTATCAGTCCATGGTGAAAATGGGGAAAAAAGATAATATGTAAATTTTTTCTTTTTTTTTTAAGATTTATTTATTTGAGAGAGAGAGTGCATGTGAGCTGGAGGTGGGGCGGGGCAGAAGGAGAGGGAGAGAGAGAATCCTCAGACTCCTTCAGACCCGTCCTCGAGCTCCATCCCAGGACCCTGAGATTATGACCTGAGCTGAAATCAAGAGTCAGACCCAACCGACTGAGCCACCCAGGTGCCCTGTAAATTTTCTTATTAAACTACACATATTTTAATATGAAGGAAGTCCTTATTTTGAATTTGCCTTTCTATTTTTTTTATTGTTAAAATGTTCTTTTTGAGGAAAGATTTTAACTAGAGACAGCAGTTTGTATGTTTGTTATTTTATGTTCTTATTGAAAAAGAAATGGCAATTCAAATTTGGTTCAACCTCTGCTTCTTTTACTGTTTCTTGACAACTCTAATATCTAAGAAATATTGATGTAGTCCATAACTCACATTTTGTAGAAAAGGAAACCAAGAATGATAGATATTAAGTGATTTATTCTTGCAAATTCTGGGAGACCAGTAGAATAAAAGATCTGGAATTATCAGAGCCTTCGATAACCAGGAGCATGTTATTTAGTCTTTCTAAAAGAGCCTTTGATCTGCAGGAGTGAATACTTTAATTCCACTAAAATTGTATATATTGAAAAACAAGTTAACAAATGTAAAGGAAACCTGTCTTATTTTTAGCCTGCTCCAGTTATTGATTTCAAGAAAATAGTTGTCAGGGATACCACCTAGGAGCTCAAAACATTTGCAGAATTGAAATCAAAGAATATTTATTTATTTATATATATATATTTTAAAGATTTTATTCATTGACTTGACAGAGAGAGACACAGCGAGAGAGAGAACATAAGCAGGAGGAGTTGGGGAGGGAGAAGCTGGTTTCCCGCTGAGCAGGGAGCCCGATGTGGGGCTGGATCCCAGGACCCTGGGACCATGACCTGAGCTGAAGGCAGATGTTCAACAACTGAGCCACCCAGGCACCCCTAAAGAATATTTAGTGTATATTTATACACACTCCCTTCTGATTCTATAACTTTCACTCTGAACGTATTTTTAAATTCACCTTGGCTAAAAATTGACTGTAAAAAGACTATATTTGAAGTACCATATCCAGAGGAGAGACAGAAACTTACTGATGCTTTTCATAAGATTGGTTGAAATTGTGTGCAAGATGTGCTATCTACAAGCTGATAGAACTATGGAGAGATATATTGTGAAAATATGGACACAAGGAAACTGCAATAAAGGCCTGTATAATGGTGTGAAAAAGAAATGGGGGGAGGAGCAAGATGGTGGAGGAGTAGGAGACCTAATTTTGGTCTGGTTCCAGGAATTCAGCTAGATAGCTGCTATCAGACCATTCTGAACACCTACAAACTCAACAGGAGATCGAAGAAAAGAATAGCAGCAACTCTCTAAACAGAAAAGTGGCCACTTTCTGGAAGGTAGGATGTGTGGAGAAGTGAATCTGAGGTGACATTTGGGAAGATAGACTGTGGGGGGAGGGAGCCTCCTCAGCCAGCTACCGGCAAGTGATAGGGCAGCAGAGCACAAAATTGGAATCTTTAGAAGTCGGCTCCACTGAGGGACATCGCTCCAGTGGCTAAGCGGGGGGTGGAACCCTCGCTGGGACAGTGTGGTCTCAGGACCCTTGGGGTCACAGAAAGACCAGGGGTGCCTGAGTGCAGCAGAGCTCCCAGGTATTGGAGCAGGGAAGCCGGCTGCAGAGAGGGAGCAGAGGAGTGGGCTCTCAGCTCAGGGTTGCCATAAACAGTGATCTGTGGCACAGTTGGGCCACCTCTCCTCCAGCAGGGACCCAACAAGTGGCAGATCTGGGGAGACTCCCCTTCTTCCCCTGGGAGGAGTGGCACGGGAGCACACCACATGTATCTGTGGGTTTGGAGACTCCACACGGGGTCGGGTGCCAGAGCTAGAAATGCTTGGTCACAGGCCGGGTGAGCACAGAGTGCGGCCGGAAACCAGGGAGACAGGAGTGATTGACTGCTTTTCTCTGGGGGTGCACTGAGGAGTGGGGCCTGAGATCTCAGCTCCTCTGGGGCAGAGATTGGGAGGCCGCCATTTTCACTCTTCTTCTCCAAAGCTGTATGGAAAGCTTGCAGGGAACAAAAGCTACCAAGAGCAAACCCGAGCAGATTACTTAGCCCGGCCCCTGAGAAGGGCGGGGCAATTCCACCTCTGGCAAAGACATTTGAGAACCACTGCAACAGGCCCCTCCCCCAGAAGATCAGCAAGAACAGCCAAGACCAAGTTTACCCATCAATGAGAATTGCAATACGCCAGTGCAAGGGGAATACAGCACATAGAATTCATGGCTTTTTTCCAATGATTAACTTTCAAAGTTAATTTTTTTAATTTTCTTTATTTTTTTTCTATTTTTTTTTGAAATTTTCTTCTTTCCTTTTTCAACCAACATATTATTTTATCAATTGCTTTTTTAAAATCTTTTTTAATTTTCACTTTTACAGTTGTATTCTATCCCTTCATTGTATTTAATCTTATTTTTTGTATATATATAAGTTTTTCTTTCTTTAAAATTTTGGGATACAGTTTCTTCTAACAGACCAAAATATACCCTAAATCTAGTGTATGGCTTTGTTCTAGTCTCCCACCTGATCACATTTTTTTATTTTTTTTTAAGTTTTCTTCTTTCTTTTTTCAACCAACTTCTTACCAATTCCTTTTTAAAAATCTTTTTTAATTTTCATCTTTACAGTCATATTCCATCCCTTCATCGTATTTACCCTTATTTTTTTTGTATTATACATATGTGTATATATATATATATGTTTTTCTTTCTTTAAAATTTGGCAGGCAGTTTCTTTTAACAGACCAAAATACACCCAAAACTAGTGTGTGGCCCTGTTCTATTCACCAGCCTGATCATATTCTTTTCTTTTTTTTTTCCTTTTCTTATCCCCCCAGTTTTGGGTCTCTTCTGATTTCTTTATTGTATATTTTTCTGGGGTTGTTGTTACCCCTTTAGCATTTTGTTCTCACATTCCTCTATTCTTCTTGGGACGAAAGGACAAAATGGAAAAACTCACCTCAAAAAAAAGAAAAAGAGGGAGTACCAACTGCCAGGGACCTAATCAATATGGACATTAGCAAGATGTCAGAACCAGAGTTCAGAATGACAATTATAAAGACTACCTGGGCTTGAAAAAAACGTAGAAGATACTAGAGAATCCCTTTCTGGAGAAATAAAGAACTAAAATTTAATGAAGTCAAAATCAAAAAGGCTATTAATGAGGTGCAATCAAAAATGTCCACTATCACCACTGCTATTCAACATAGTACTAGAAGTCCTAGCCTTAGCAATCAGACAACAAAAAGAAATCAAAGGCATCCAAATCAGCAAAGAAGTCAAACTCTCACTCTTTGCAGATGATATGATACTTTATGTGGAAAACCCAAAAGACTCCACCCCAAAACTGCTAGAACTCATACAGGAATTCAGTAAAGTGGCAGGATATAAAATCAATGCACAGAAATGAGTTGCATTTCTATACTCCAACAACAAGACAGAAGAAAGAGAAATTAAGGAGTTGATCCCATTTACAATTGCACCCCAAACCGTAAGATACCTAGGAATAAATCTAACCAAAGAGGCAAAGAATCTGTACTCAGGAAACTATAGAATACTCATGAAAGAAATTGAGGAAGACACAAAGAAATGGAAAAACATTCTATGCTCATGGATTGGAAGAACAAATA
>NC_138374.1:120553385-120583031 GCF_054177405.1 Leptonychotes weddellii
GATGGGTATTGAGGAGGGCACGTTCTGCATGGAGCACTGGGTGTTATGCACAAACAATGAATCATGGAACACTACATCTAAAACTAATGATGTAATGTATGGGGATTAACATAAGAATAAAAAAAAATGTAAATGTGGGATGAAAAGGATTTTTTTTGTCTCTACAATCCATTCACGTCCTTCACCTCCTCCCTCCTAGTAGAGAGTGGTTCTTTCACTACAGTGACATATTAAAGTTATTCTCTACATCACAGTCAAAATGATCAGTAAGTACTCTGAAATTGAACACATAAATAATTATCCCCTTGGTGGCAAGCCTTCCAGTGTTTCCTAAGTATTTTGAACACGAAATTTTGTATAATACCAATGCAATTTTATACCAAGCTAGTTGTGATACTTTCAGCTATTGATACTTTAATCTATTGAATAAAAAATATAACAAAAAGTACTATGGTTTACTTAATTGTTTTAAGTAAGTATATACATTATTTATCATGACACATGCATATGTTTTGGGCAATGGAACATGAAGTGATGATGTTATCTACCTATTCATTTTATGCAGCTTTGTACATACAAATATTCAGGTTCATAGGTCCTTTGTAGTTAATGGCAAACTGCTTCCTACAAGTCAAAAACCTCTCATATCTATCTTCCTATTCTCCACCAACAACACAGTTTTTGTTTAAATATTTCAGAGCATTGCAAAATACAATTGCCTCAGTTTTGACACTTAAAAAGAGGCAAGAACTTAGAAATTTACAAAGAAAAAGTGTTGAAAATTCTGAAATAGAAATGTGCAAATAAATTGATTTTTCATTCCCATCTCTGGTAGTTGTCTACTATAAAATAAAGAAATAATTTAAAATTAATTTATTTTACAAAATTAAGATATGCTCATTAAATGCTACTTGATAATTACCCCACAACTTCTCAGATCAAATTCTTAAAACTGTTAAGCCTAATGTGTCTTCAAATTTTATTCCTGATGTAAGCTTTCAAGAAATATATGCCCACTTATGATAAACCCCAGTTGCATACAAGCGAAGACTATTTTGTGGGTATTTATAATAATACTAAAATTTCTACCTGAAACCTAAAGTACATTGTTTCACCGAGTAGTTCTCTATGCTGGAGAGATTACTGTGTTTTATAGGAATCATAATTGGAAAATAACTTTTAGAAAAATAAAAATAATGCATTTGTTGAGATATACAAACTTAACTCTCAATGGGCAAATATCATATTCTACGTATGGTCGTAAACTTTCATTTAATTTCCCTTCTGTACTTATTGGTAAAGCTACTATTTACTGGAATATTTATTAGAAAAAAATAAGAGAGGTTGAAATTTTAAATAATCATCACATTTAAAAAGTCCTGTTTGCTTATTGAGATTTACTTAGAACAGAAGAATGTGGCAAATAAATCATGTATCTAGAATAATTGCTTAAATGAGATTACAGAAAATTTAGGTTAGTAAAAATGTAAAGGTCAGTGTTAAATTATATGGTTTGGCTAACAAAATAAATCTCTTCACCTTGTCTTATTCATTTAGATAATGCTTTTAGACATTTCATCTTTCAGTTGAGATTTGGCCAAGGACTCCTAAATTTTTAAATAGCTCCTCAAATTTACTTAGATGATGCATTTATAGTTGTTTTTAATGGAATATATTTTAGATATGTACTGTAGGCTTTTCTGATCAGATGACTGTGGTATAATTTTACTTTAACTCTTTTTTTTTCTTTGTTAAAGCTTTATTGAGATAAAATTCACATATAAAATTTAGCCTTTTCAGTATACAATTCAGTAGGTTTTAGTATATTCATAGAATTGTGTAAATATCACCAATATCTAATTCTGGGACATTTTCATCACCCTAAAAAGAAACCTCCTATCAATTAGCAGTCACACCCTATTTCCTCCTCCCACCATTAAGGGCTGGTGAGGGGTGGCGGATACGAGGCGTGACTGGACAGTTCATATAAATGGGATCATACAGTATGTTGCCTTTCATGACTGGCTTCTTTCACTTAGCATTATGTTTTCAAGGTTCATTCACGTTGCAGCATATGTCAATACTTCATTCCTTTCTACTGCTGAGTAATATTTCATTTAATGGACTTACAACATTTTGTTTATCCATTCTTTAGCTGGTGCACATTTGGGTTGTTTATTTTTGAGCTCTTATGAATAATGCTGCCATGAATATTCGTGTACAAGTTTTTATGTAGACTTAGTTTTCAATTCTCTTGGATATATACCTAGGAGTATAATGGCTGTGTCTTATGGTAAATCTATGTTAACATTTTGAGGAAGTGCTAAAATGTTTTCTAAAGTGCCTACCCTGTTTTAGAAACCTACCAGCAATTTAATTATTGTTGCAATTTCTACATATCCTCCCCAACATCTGTTATTATCTTTGGATTATACCCACCCTAGTTGGTGTGAAATAGTATCTTACTGTGTTTTGATTTGCATTTCTCTAATGACAAAGGATGTTGAGGACAATTTCATGTTTATTGGCCATTTGTATATCTTCTTTGAAGAAATATTTATTCTTTTCTTGTGCCCATTTTTTGACTGGGTTGTTTCTGTTTTAATTGTTGAGCTGTAAGAGTTCTTCATATATTCTGGATATAAGTCCTTTATCAGATATGTGATTTATAAACAGTTTCTCCCTTTCTGTGATTTGTCTTTTCACTTTTTTGATGGTGTCCTTTGAAGCACAAAGGATTTGATTTTGATGAAGTCAAATTTTTTTTCTTGTCATTTGTAATTTTGGTGTCACATCTAAAAAACCATTGCCTAAATCTAAGATCACAAGGGTTTATGTCTATGTTTTCTTTTAATAGTTTTATAGTTTGAGCTCTTCCATTTATGTCTTTGACCCACTTTGAACCAATTTTTGTAAACGTAAGGTAAGGGTTCAACTTCATTCTCTTGTATATGGATATCCTGCTGTCCCAATACCATTTGTTGAAAAGACTGTTCTTCCCCCCATTGAATTGTCTTGGCACCCTTATCAAAAATCAATTCCATAAATGTAAGTTTTTTTCTAGACTCTCAATTCTGTTTCATTGATCTATATGTTTATCCTTATGCCAATACCACGCTGTCTTGATTTCTACAGTTTTGCAGCAAATTTCGAAACTGAGAAGTGTGAGTCCTCCAACTTTATTAGTTGCTTTTAAAATTGTTTTGGCTAGTCTGGGTCCCTTGCAATTCCACATAAATTTTAGAATCAGCTTGTCAATTTCTACCAAAAAGTCTTAGTTTAATCTTAATTTATACTGACACTCAACAGTTTCTGATCCAGTGGACAGGACGTAAGTGATGATGTCATCATTGAAGTCAGTTGCAGCCTCATGTTCTAGGTGGTCAGTTCTGGGTAAAGCATGACCTCAGCAGCATTTACAAGAACAAAAGCAGGCTTCAGTACCTTGATATCCTTAGCTTGTGTCAGTTTTGTATCCACTGCCATCAAGTGCCAGGACCAAACTGCTGGGTCTGGAGAAACAAGACTCAAGTCATTTGATGAGTGTTGCACTGACCATCATGTTCAGAGATCTGCTACAGTTCCCTCAATTTGCTGGCACTTGAATGTCTCCATTACATCCACGCTGTTTTTCCAGTCCAGAATGCCCTTTCGGCCTCACCTAGATGTATCTTTCTAAAAAGGAATCATGTTCTGTAAAGACATATTGCTTTAAAGTCAGAGTGAGTCAGCCAAAGAGAGGTCATTCTCAGCTTTCCCTGAAGCTCTGTTTTCTCAAACATACTCCCAAATATTAGATCCTTGTCATCCCAGGTGTGTGGACTCCCTCCTGGTCACAAGGTGGATGCAGCTGTTTCAGGTGCCACATTCTCCCATCCTTCCGTCCAGCGGCGCACGGAGGACCCAGGCTGGCGGGGGCAAGGGGCGCCTGGGCAGCCGTGGCGGAAAGAGAAAAAAAGGGAGGAGGGGGCGGCGGCAGCAGTGCGGGAGGAGGAACTTTTACTTTAACTCATTATCTGGATTTAAGGTTGGTAGAAACCTACTAATGCAGAAATGATATTAACAATTTATAATTCCATGATAAAATTGCCTCAAATCTGATAGAGACAGGGTATTATATGAGAAAAAGAGACTGGCATATTTCCATTGCTAAAGGCTGAGGACATAGAACATTTGCAGATTAAATAGTGTGTAAATTTTAGTTTTTGTGCCCATTATAGCCACTGTCGACAGGAAACAGGATGCACACAGTGTGAAGCAGGACTTGCAGTGTCACTTGAGAATTGTTCTCTGAAATTTACCAAGACTACTGCCATTAAAAGCATCTGTAGTAGGATCCTAACGTTTTGTTTTATTTACATAGCTAAACAATGCATTGAGAATTGATTATCATTCACTTTTCAGAAATAATCATTGAATCTTTTCTCAAAAGAATAGAGACCTCTAAAAATCAGTAACACCTACACAGAGCATCTTATTTTTCATAAGATGTTAAATAAATTTTTAAAGTAAATTTCTGGTACACAAGGAAATCTACATTGATTACTTACAAATCATATGATGTTTAAGAATGTTGCATTTCAAATATTTTCTTACTAGTACTTTTGTAAATAATATTGTTTAATTTGAGAGAGAATTTTAGCTTCTTTTGAAAACTAGGTAGAGACAGAATAGGGGTTAACTCAGATTAAATATAGAGATCTTTAACAAAATTATAAGAAATCATGTTTTATATTGGTTTGATGTTATGCTTTGATATTTAAATAGAGAGAAGCATTGACAGGGAGCTGTGGATAACATAGATTCTAGTTTCGGCTTGTCCTGTGCTCATAAATTGCTAGCTATATGACCTGCAAGTCACTTAGCTTCACTCTGTTTCAATTTCATCATTTTTAAAATAGTGATAATAATAGTACATACTTCAAGAGGTCATCAGGATTAAATGAGTTAATATAGGAGAGCACTTAAAGCATTGCCTGACATCTACGTGCTTTTTTGAAAAAAAAGTATTCACTTACTTATTATTATAGATGCCGAGTTCATACTAGGCACTGTGCTATCCTGGAGTCTCAAAGGGGAATAAGTTGTGGCTCCTGTTCTCAAAGAACTTACCAGTCAATAAGCTTCCATGGGGTTAGAGTCAGCGCTCATGTAGTGAAGGAGAAAGATGCAGTGTGTAGAGTAAAATGCTATTGACATGCCAAAAACTGTTTTCTACAGCTGCAGGTGAATTCAGAGGTGGACTTAGGAGTTAGGGAGGAGGGACCAACTGTGGGCACACACTTAGGAAAGTTGTCAAACCTCTGAAGACCGTTGTCTCTGTGGACCCTGATCTGAAGAATGAGGCAGGGGCTAAGTGGAGACTTAAGATAAGGATGGCGAAGTAGGGAGAGGAGAAATCATTGAACATCTCACATACCATGTTAATGCTTGCAATTTATCTTGTATTATTCTAAAGAAAGTCCTTTAAAATGGTTTAATATAATAGCATGTAAAATTTTCAATTTCCATTTTGGATAATTGTCTTAGATTGTAAACATTATTCTTAACTGGGAAATAACATAAATTTAGCTATTTTTTTGGATATGATTTAAAAATGGGTCTTGGCTCACATGGAGATCTAGGATTTAGCAAAAGAAAAAGGAATTAGATTTTGTACTATAGTTGAATTCAAACAAAACTTACTTTTGAACATATTTTAAATTTCTGAAAGACTAAGTAATTTTTATAGCATAGAGTAAAATTTGCATAATTTTACATTTTATGGAATTTTATCATTCTATCATGATGTCACATACTGAATAAGAATGCAAAGATGCACCACCTACATTAATGAATGAATGCTTTTTAAGGCCACATGTTATGCATAATAACTGATGAATGCAAGCAATCTTTTAAATTTTTATTAGTCATATGCTATTTTATTTTTCCAGTTTTATTGAGATATAATTAACATATTACACTGTGTAAGTGTAAGGTATACATGTTAATTTGATACACTTACATATTGTAAAATGATTACTACCATAGCATTAACTAAAACCTCTATCACCTCATAAAATTACCATTTCTTTTTTGTGGTGAGAACATTTAAAATCTTCTCTTCTAGCAACTTTTAAGTACATAGTATAGTATTATTAACCATAATCACCATGTTGTACATTAGATCCCCACAACTTACTCATTTTATAACTGAAAGTTTGTACCCTTTAACTAACATTTCCCCATTTCCTCCAACACCCAGCCTGTGGGAACCACCATGCTACTCTGTTTCTATGAGTTGGACTTTTTTAGATTCCACATATAACTGGTATCTTACAGTGTCTGTCTTTCTCTGTGTGACTTATCTCACTTAGCATGATGCCCTCAGGGTCCATCTATGTTGTAGCAAATGACAGGATTTCCTTTGTTCTCTTGGTTGAATAATATTTCCTTCTATATATACACATCTTAATCCATTCATTCATTCATAGACACTTAGGTTTTTTCCATATCTTGGCTTTTGTAAATAATGCTGCAGTGAACATGGAAGTGCAGATATCTCTTTGGGATACCGATTTCATTTTCTTTGGATATATACTTAGAAGTGGGATTGCTGGATTGTAACCATATGCTGTTTTAGATACAAGCATTAGGATCAGACAGTTACATAATAAAATTCTAGGTGAACATATTCCTATTTGTCCCCAGTCAGTGGAGACGCTACATAGAAGTGAATGAGAAAAAAACATAAATTACTTATTACTAGATAGTATAGCATAGGTTACAGGATTTAATATTGATTTATGCCAACAATTTTATAAAATTAATGAATAATTGCCCTAAAAATATTTTTAATCAGAGGAATAATTTGTAAAGAGTGTGACCAAGTTAGTTTAATTTAGTATTTTCAAGTTCAGTTGACAATTCCTTAACTAGCACTATGTTCTGACTATTTTCTAAAAGTTCTGTTTATTGCTTTCTAATCTTAAATGCAAATCCTTTGACAGAGGAAGAGATTACTTTCCCTGTATTTCCCATCACATTTCTTACCATGCATATTAACCACACTGAATAATTTCTTTTTTTTTTTAAAGATTTTATTTATTTATTTGAGACAGAGAGAATGAGAGAGAGCACATGAGAGGGAGGAGGGTCAAAGGGAGAAGCAGACTCCCTGCCGAGCAGGGAGCCCGATGCGGGACTCGATCCAGGGACTCCAGGATCATGACCTGAGCCGAAGGCAGTCGCTCAACCAACTGAGCCACCCAGGCGCCCAAAGCATGCGTAGTCGGCAGGATACTGAATAATTTCTTAGGATAGAAATGACTTACATGAGGAATTTATATATAAATCAATTAGGATAAGGCTCAACATGTGGACTAAAACATACTTAGCTATACCAGACCACTTGTATATTTGATTATATTGTATTTAATATCTAAAATAGTTGCTGTTGATTTCCTAGAAAAAATGTTATTTCACTTATATGTGTGAGTATTGTGTGTGTATGTATGTGTCTTGGAATATTTGTTAATGTGTATATTATGTGTATCTATGGATATACACATGCTATTATTACATTGGAAGATATTTCACTTTTTGGATATTTCTCATAGTTTTAAAGAATTCTATGTTGATACTATTTTCATTGATTAATTGTTGAGAACCAATTAACTACTAGACTTTGACCAGGAAAGACCAACAATTTTTTGAATTCCCATAAAGTGGAGGAAGAAGCTACTATCTGAATCTGCCAACTCAGGGGCACTACATGTTGCTAAGATAGAATGGAGAGCTTCCCAAATGTTGGGACCTAGGGAGAGCTTCCCTAATGTTCCACTCATGAAAGGAAAGCGAGCTTCCTTATAAAGATTCTTCCTTCAAGAATATCAGGGCAATTAACCACACAAGGTCATAGTTTCTCTATATCAAGTATATATAAAGTAATGTAAAGGCCTCTGTTATACAAACAACACACAAACACAAGTGCAGTTTGCAATGTCAATGCATTGTGTGATATTAAAAAAAAATAATCTCACTAAACCATAGCATTTCTCAGGCATGTAATTTATGATCCAAACTGTGCTGTCCTAATGACAAACAAAAGCATACTAAAATATTTCTCCCTTAAATTGTTCAGGTGATTTTTTAAAACAGTGTAACTGCTTGTCTTTTCTTTGTCATTTTTGGACAAATGAAAATTTTGTATGGAGCAGTTCTCCCTAATATATTCCTTTTTTTTTTAAAGATTTTATTTATTTATTTGAGACAGAGAGAATGAGAGACAGAGAGCATGAGAGGGAGGAGGGTCAGAGGGAGAAGCAGACTCCCCGCCAAGCAGGGAGCCCGATGCGGGACTCGATCCCGGGACTCCAGGATCATGACCTGAGCCGAAGGCAGTCGCTTAACCAACTGAGCCACCCAGGCGCCCCTCCCTAATATATTCCTTAGTGCTTACATGCTTAGATTCAAAGAGGAAACCTACCATACAATCAATTATTATTTTACATTGCTATTTTCTTTGATTCATTCAGACTTTCTTAATCATTTTTGTAAGAAGCCTTACTGCTTTTAGTCTGATATTCTAATATAAAGAATTTTGTACTTTTAGTGGGAAGTTTGACCCTGTGAAGATTTAAATAGTGTGGAGTCTGTGTCTGCTTCCACTGAGATCAAGATTTATAGAGCTCACTTTGCTTTTTTCATCTTCCTGCAGTAAAACTATTCAACCCCACCCCCGAATAGTGCATTTATCCATTAAGTGTTCAAAATGTATCTCACTTACCAACTAATTGATTATATAAAATATACTCTATATTTATATATACACCTTTCTCTATATGCTTATGTTCTAGAATTCCTGACTCCCAGGATTACCCCTTTCTCAGAGCAGGGTACCCACACTATCTTCTAGCCATGGCCTAATCAATCGGGGAGAACAGAGGGAGCCCCTAGGATGGTTGAAAAAGAAAAACAGGGACTCTTTTTAGCATATTAACATACCAGAGTTAACTTTAAGTCGTAGACAAACTTAGGTGTGGTAAGATATATTTGCCTACTAGTTGTTTCATTTTAAAGTTGGATTGGGAAAAATTTATCTTTTTTCCTTCCCCTCCCACCTGGAATTGCTAAAGCCCTTCATATCCTTGCAGTACCTGACAGGACTAAATGATGTAGCCAGAGATTGAGAAAAAGAACAAGTCAGATCCTGGGGAAAGGTTGGAGGAGTTAAGAGGGGATTTGAGAAGAGAGAGATGTATCCTGGGGTTTCTTTTATGTCAACTGAGTAGATAGATAATAAACTGATAGGCAAATGTTTATACATGTGGCATATGAATATATTATTTTATTAAATAAAAATAGAGATCAAGAAGTTGCATCTTTTGTGCATCAATATGCCAGTCACTTTGCATATATTTTCACAATCTCCAAATAACATTAAAAAAAAAAAAGCATTACAATTAGATGAACAATGTGCTTCTGAGAGAGGTTATGTCACAGACCCTAAGTCAGCTCTTAAGTAAAGGAATGAGGATTTTCACAATAGTCTCTCCAGCTCAGCTAACTGCTTGGATTCAAACTCTTTAAAAAGATTTTTTTGGTAGATAAACTTAAAGTTATTAAAATTTTCTTATGTTATAAAAGTGTTATTTCCTAAAGGCAATAATTTTAATTTCCTTTCTTTTCCCAAATCCCACTCCATTCAGATCTATTTCATTTGTACCAATGAAATTACCAATATGATTTTGCCAGGCTAGCATGTTTAAATGCAAGTTAAATGACTTGGAATTAAAAGATATTCATGAACATTTCCTGAGGTATTTTAAAATTGCATAAACTTTCAGTTCTTCATGGGTTTATGAAAAGGTATCATATTCACCAAGCTGTGCTCTGTTTTTATTAGAAAAACAAAATCTCTTCTCCTCACCTTCTTCTCACATTAAAAAAAAAAAAAAGCTCTCCTTAAAGACTACCATTGTCAGCTTATGTCCTGCCTTTCCAAAGACTTCGTAAAAAAATGCTAAAGAAGCAGGAACAATACTTGGGTAAGTGTTGTATGCAATGAATAAATGTAAAATTGTTCAATTGCTTTTTACCACTCAAAGGTCCAGGGACTGCCAATAATTGCTAGCTTCTGATGGTCAAAAGTCCTGACATAGACAAAGTCATGCTCAAATAATCCAACCAATTCTAGAAATTCTACTTTATTTCCTGATTCTGTTACCTTAAATTCTTCACAAAAGAATTCTTTCAGGGGTGCCTGAGTGGCTCAATCAGTTAAGCCCTGCCTTCGGCTCAGGTCATGGTCCCAGGGTCCTGGGATTGAGCCCTGCATCGGGCTCCCTGCTCAGCGGGAAGCCCGCTTCTCCCTCTGCCTGCAGCTCCCCTTGCTTGTGCTCTCTCTCTGACAGATAAATAGTATCTTTAAAAAAAAAATTCTTTTCTATCAGGAAATAACTGAAGCAATTACAAAAGAAAATTTTGTCAATACCCAAAAAGTCATTTGACTATTTTTAATACCTGTATATTTGATGTCCAATGAATTAATCTTTTGTTTGATTGTGTAACTTCTCTCATCTCATCCCAGAACAATGTAGATCACAAGTTATACTATAAGCAGGATGAGCTATTTAATTTGTGGAACCCAGGGGAAAAAAAAAATTAAGTGCTTCTTTCTCAAAAATTATTAAGAATTTTAAGATGGCAACATCAAAGCATTAAACCAAGTGTGGGGACCCTCTGAGCACTGGGCCCTGTGTCACTGCATAGGTCACACTCCCAAGGAACCAGCCCTGGCTATAAAATTTCAGCTCCTTGACTTGTCACCACTCTTTTTTCTGGCAATAGCTTATATTCCAGGCATCCTATAAATAGTCACATTGAAAAATAAAAAGGTGGAATACTAATTATGTCTACAAATAAAAATTAAATTAATAAAAACATAATTCTAATATAATTTTTTTAGGTTTTGAAGGCATCCCTGAAACATACCTCAGAGTAGATAAACCCTCTCGGAATTAGTAGTATGAAGAACTGAAACAAACACTAATTTATCAGATTAGTTATCTATCTATAAGATCTATCAAGTTAATTTTGAGCTTTAGTACTTATAAAAATGATGGATACTGTATGCCTTTAGGAAAATGCCTTTTTTGGGTTATTGTTATTATACTAGTGAATCTTTCTAGGATTCTGTACAAAATGAACATGTTATTTTCTTACATTTCAGGCTGGCCACATGGATATTATTTTCTATCAGAGTATACCTGATGTATACAATGAGGATTATGACTCTTGATCTTGATTTGTCTTTCTCATCCGCTATGTCTCAATGTATATTTTTCATATGCCAGGATGCATATGGACCATTTGAATAGTTTATTCCAAAATAGTGGTTAACCATTACTTCGTATTACATAATTAATATATTCAGTCTAAAGCAAAATATGAAATTCAGGAATGAAAAATGAATAAATTACCCATATTTTTCTACTCCAAGTTATTAAGTTTTAATATTGGGATATGGACCTCCATTGTTTTTATAACATTTGAAAAAGGAGAGTATACTATATAGATTTCTGTAAGTCTTTTTCATTAAAAACATAGCAGGGATATTTTTCTAGATCAATAAATATAGTTATGTATTATTAACATTTGCTTTGCAGACCGTTATATACTTGAGGTAGAATTCACATAGCTCATCTCTGTTGCTGGAGAATAAGGACCTTGGTCAACTTTCTTTCTTACTCAGTTTTTCTGACAAAGGTGTTATTATGTCTTATCTTTTAGTTCCAGCATTGCCTATTCAACTATTGTTTACTTTTTAAGAAAGCTGTTGTGAGTGCCTAGGTGGCTCAGTTGGTTAAGCGTCTGCCTTCGGCTCAGGTCATGATCCTGGGGTCCTGGGATCGAGTCCCGCATCGGGCTCCCTGCTCCGTAGGGAGCCTGCCTCTCTCCCTCTCTCTCTCTGTCTCTCTGTGTCTCATGAATAAATAAATAAAATTAAAAAAAAAAAAAAGAAAGCTGTTGCACTGTTTTTTAACTTCAGGGGGTTTATTTGGATATAATGCCATTTCTCTCTTTTGGCTTTTGATCATGCTTCACTCAACTGTGACTTCAGCCTGCTCGGACTCCTGTTCATAACCAGCTCTGTGGGCAGGTCCCAAGAAGAAACCAGCCATGCACATATGGAGAAAAGCTCTCATGCAGACTGAACAGTAAGTGCAAAGGTTCAATGAGTGTGTAAGGTCATCAGCTGAGAGTAAGGTATGCGGAGGAAGTAATGTGACATTTTAACAATAAATGAAAAGAAGCTTAAGAAACAAACTTTTGCTATGAATCAAGATAGGGATGTGGATGACTGGGTGAGATCACACAGATCTTTGAGGTTGATAAGACTAAGAAATTGAGAAGCCATGATATTGCACAAATCATTTTCATGGGTACTGAAGTCTCTAAGAATGATGACAAAAACACTGATTGGTATAGAGGTATCAATTATATTTGGCTATTAAATTGGAGACTTTAAAGCTTCTACTTACATCTCACAGGCAGAACATAGTTATGTTCCTACACTGTAGAATAAAAGAGTTCTCATACTAAGAAGGAAAGGGATAGCAAAGATAAGATAGCTCCTTGTCTCTGTCTTTGCTATTAAAAACTATGAAACTTTTTTATTATGAAACTTCAGAAGTCTTCTACACATTTATCTTTAAATTTAAGGAAAAAAAATAAAGTCCTGGTTTGTATCTTAATATTGTTTTATCTCTACTTCAAAGCTAATGCCTGAAATGTGGTGGATTGTCAATACCTATTTGATAAATGAATGAATCAATGAAAAAATGACTGGATGATTATTATTTATCAAGCATAAAAAATCTCTACTTCAAATTTCCAGCACTCTAGCAATTCACATAACAGTGTTCCTGCATAGTCTACATACATATAAAATAGCTTGGACAGTGGACAGAGCATGGACAAACTAGGTTAAATGATAGCTCTGTTACTAACACCCAGTATGACCAAAGGCAAGTTTTTTAACCTCAGTGAGATTGTTTCCCTCTCTTTCATATTCCAGATCTGTGCTCTACACCCAGACTAATATGTAAGATAAATTTAAAAAACCTAATATGTTGCCTTCTCACATCACTGGTTTTGAGTCTGTGTTATACATATCTCAAAGATTTGGTTCTTTAAGGATAGTGGATAGTGATTTCTACACATTTTTCTATCTGTAGGCTATGTGGGAATCATTGAACAATGACTTAGTATTTTCAGAAATATGGTAAGATTTAATTTTATGGCCTCCTATGTTTCAGTGGAGACATGAGGCTAGTTCTAGCCAATGGGTTGTGAGCAGAAGTCAACTATGGGCTTGGCATTGAACGGCAGGGCAGGACCCTCAAAGATTCTCATGTTCTTTCTCATAATAAATGGTAGGCATTAGATGGCCTTAAAGTTCTTGCTCCTAGTGTACCTTCCATATATAATCCCTGTTCCTTTGAAGTGGACAAGACCTGTGGTGGATATGTTGAGGTTGAATATGTGATTAGGTTACATTATATGGAAAAGTTGAAGAGATTTTGCAGATATAATTAAGGTCCCTAATCAGTTGACTTTGAAATAATAAAAATTATTCTGGGTAGGCTTGATTTAATCAGGTAATCCCTTAAAAGAGAAATTTTCCTGCTGACCTTGATGGAGTGAGCTGCCATGTTTTCTGTGAGTGGGGCATGTGGTAAGGAACCAGTCATAGGCAGGACCTGGGTAGAAGCCAGCAATCAAAAGTAGACCTCTCTCCTACATCCACAAGGAACTGAATTCTGTCAACAACAATGTGATTTTGGAGGACCATGGTTCCATAAAGAATGCTGATTACCATTTTGTAATACATTGAGAGAAGACTCAGCTAGATTGTGCCAGGCCCTGACCCACAAAAACTATAAGATAATAAATGTACATTGTTTTAAAATGTTATTTTGGGTCATTGAGTTTATGGTAATTTTTTACAAAGAAATACAAAACTAAAACATAGCAGCAATATTTAAAAGATTGTTTTGAGAGATTAGTTCCCTGAATTAAGATTATGTATATAGTACTCTTGCCAAACCACAGTGCACATATAATGAGAACAAAAACTAAAACTTTGTTTTCTTAAAGTATTGATATTTGGGAGTTTTTCTCCCTTCCTCCCTCCCTCCTGTCCTCCTCTCTTCCTTCCTTCTTTCCTTCCTCCCTTCCATCTTTTGTTTTTCATAGCCTAAAATAGCTTATCTTAACTGATGCAAATTTGGCACTGGAAGCGAAGATCTATAATAACAAAACAACATATTTTACATTGCTTTAAGAAATTTGCCTAGATGGTAAGAAAACTATTATTAGAGATTAGAAAGATATTTATCCATGTTATGTAATGAAGAATTACATGATGATAAAGCTGTAAAATGTGCAATGGAAATAATTTATCTTCTGACCTTGTAACTTTAGGGAATGAGTTTGGAAAATAGAAGTTAGTAATGTGTGCTAGTTATCATTGGCTGCATTTTAGAAATACAGAGATGAAGAAATGCATTCACAAATAATTGGCCAGTTTGTAAGCACAAATGAGAGAGCATAGAGAGTCCAAAAATGTAAGGAATTATAGGATTGGAAAAAGCAATTGCTTCTCAATCCTGACCAGTAAAAGATACTATTGAGAAATTCCTTGAACAACAAAGGTTGATTAAAACTTAGCCATGCAGCAAGAATGCAATCAAAGGTTTGGCTGTCACATCCATTGTTAAAACTTCTTGATGGATTAAGGTGATAGGAGGTATATCCATTTGACTGGACAAAATGGTTCAGGGAAAAGAGTTAAGGATATGACTCTCCCACTAAGCCTGAAAGACTTGAGGTTCCTAAAATCTCCTTAAATCAAGAGAGAGACATGTTTCAAAATTAACTCTGGATATAGTTCATGGCTCATGGGACTGGCTGGAAACAAATAGATTTGAAACTAACTTCTTGAGAGAGTTACCTTGCCAAAGGAACCACTAAGCCTAGGGTAAAAACATCTGTGATTATTTGAAACTTAACTTTTAAGTCTCCAACTTTCTACAAACAAGAAGTAGGTTAAGAAAACTGATCGGCCCCCTAAGGATATCAGAATCCTCAATATCTACTTCAGATGTGCCAGAATAATAGAAGAGAGAAGATATCTTTGGGGGCAGAACTAAGGATCAAAGAGGCCAAAGACCAGAACTTCCTGACATTAGAATCGGGGCCTAGTTGAGATATACTTCCCACAAACAGTATAGGGTCTTCTCATAGCTTTTGCCCATGGGATATCAGAATTGCTGTGGACCATTAACACCTCTGTACTTTCCTTTATTACTATTTGCGAATGGGAGTGCTTATTTTGATAGTTCTGTTTTTGTTCAATCACTATAGATTTTTTGGAGGTGGGCATACAGTTTTCTGGTGTATCTATAGATCAAGAGAAGATCATAACTAGACCTGCTGTAGTGACTACTGCTCATCAGAGTTCATAGAGTTTGGGGTTTGGGTCTTTACTTTATGGGACTTGAGAGTTACCTCCTTTTGGAAGGGAGGAAGTGTCTTTTGCCTTGAAAGCAAAAATGAACCAAGTAAATGGCCAGAGAGTGGACTGTCTGGCATTAATGCATTCATATTCACTAAATATTTCTGTCTCTCTTCATTCCAGTTTTATAGTAGTATTGTATTTCTCAGGTCACTATTGCTGTGTGCAGTCATATAACTAGTTACGGCCAATGAATTACAGGTAGAAGTGACATATGTCATTCTAAGGCTGAGCATTTGATGGCAAAAACAAATTCAGAACTCTCTATATCCTCCCAGATTCGGACATAAATATGGTATATTTCTATTCTCAGTAACAACTGGAAACTTCTGAAAGGAGAGATCACAAGTAAATCAGAAAATTCTAAATTGGGGATGATGGAACTATAAAGTTAGAAACAGGGAGAAAGAGTGGGAATGAGGGAGAAAAAAAAAAAAACAAGAAAAGAAAATTACAAAAAAAAAACCAACCCCAAAAAACCATAATTCACTGCAGGGGAAGGGGTGGTTGGAGGAGGTAAGTGGACAGTGGTTGGGCCAATATTCCCAGATACCAGGACCAGTTGTGATGGGGGTGGCTCTATTGGTATGGGACTTAGGGTGATGGTGAGTCCCATATTGTGCCCCTTGATAGATATGTAGTGCAAGCTAAAACTATCATTTTAGGTTTCAATCACTGAAATTTGGGAGTTACTTATTACCATAACATAACCTTATCCATCCTGAGAGAAACAAAAAGGAAGGCTCAATCATTTCCCAAACATCATATAAGGAAAGATATCAGGGGATCTACTCATTAGTCTGAATCATCAAAATTTGATAAAAAGGAATTTTGATATTTAATTTTAAATTTGTTTTCACAAGAAATTATTGTTATCATCTGGTTAAAAGTTCTACAGTGAAATAACTCTTAAATATTATTACATTTAAATATAGGGGAAGTCGATGGTGCCAGAATTAACATAGAAACTGCTTGTTGATGTAAGTGATTCTATTTATAATGTTAAGAAAGATTAGCTTAAATATTCTGTTTTAACTGCAATGTAAGTTGAAGTGCTGAAAGTTAAAATTGCATGTTTTGAATGAATTTACCTATGAATTAAGTCTACTACTCATAGGAAATGTTTCAGCAATTTATCAAAATTCACATGAATATTCATTTTAAGTTTACTTCTACGAAAAACCTTAATTGTGCGAACACTTTTATGATGATATGATTGTGATGAAGAACCAACATAACATCATTTTATTTGTCACCAGAGAAAACCTATGTTTGTCTCATCAAGAAGTTTCAAGGCAAAAATAATTTTTAGAAACTTTACACAAAGGAAAGATCATGGTAGTTGAGTTGGAATAAAGCATTTTTGCAAAGAATACCATCTTCCTCAGTTAAATCCTTATAAAGATTATGTTTTAGGGGATGGAGTTAAGATGGTGGAGTAGTAGGGGGACCCTGGGCTTGCCTCATTCCTTGAGCACAGCTAGATCAATAACAAATCATTTTGAACAACTAGGAAATTGATCTGAGGATTAAGAAAACAATCTGAACAATTGGAGGGAGAGAATGTGGCGGATGCAAGGTTCAGATATGTGAACTGGGGGAGAGAAAATTCACACTGCAGTGGAGGTAAGGGAGTCCTTTTCATGGAGAGAAGTCAGGGAGAGAGGGAGAGAGTGGGAGAAAGAGTAGTGTGTAGCATTCACACAAGACACCATGGTGTGGGGATCCCCTGGGTTGCATTAGGAGACAACTTTCCCCTTCCTGGAGTACATTTGGAAGAGGGTGTTTTGCCTCTCCAAGGACAAAAGGCCCACCGGCTGCCACGGACTGACCATTCAACAGCAGGGGACAGAGGCACGCACAGAGGGCCTGGTAGCAGCTTTTTGCCATGCTTCATCATAGATTCTGGGCATGTGACTGCTTTTCTGGGACAGAACAGTGTCAGGCACAGTGCTGCAAGACTCTCCTCTGGGGGAGGGGAGGAGGTCTGCACCTTGCCAGGTCCTTTAAGATTTGGAGTTTTGAATCCCAGCCACCAGCCAGAGATAAAATGTAAGAGAACTCTGGTGCTGAGTATCCCAACAGCCCAGGCACAGACAGGCTGAGGACAGGGATCTGACAAAAGCCTGAGACAAAGGAGGGGAGATGGTCCTTTTCTGTGAGGACTTCCTGAATAGTGCAGCCATGAATTCCCCTCCCAGGGAATGAGAGGGTGGGGTGATACCATCTTCCACACCCCCTCCACCAGGATGTTTGGACTTCAGAGAGAAACACAGTGCCTCCAGTGGAGGCTGGAATCACTTACACCAAATCCCGCTCCCCTGTGCCCAGCAGGGGCATCTTTACTAGGGCAGGTCTGACTGTGAGCTAGTGTAGTGACCAACACAGGCACCTCAATGTACCAAATCTACTGATCATAGAGGGCTCCAAAGTGTCAGCTTTAGTTCTGGTGGAAATACAACCAGGCTTTCTTTTCTTTTCATCTTTTTTCTTTTCTTTTCTTTTCTTTTTTCTTTCTTTTCTTTTCTTTCTTTTCCTTTTCTTTTTCCTTTCCTTTCCTTTTCTATTTTTTTCTTTTTTCATTGGATTCAGGCTTATAGTTTTTTGTTCATTTGTTGGTTTGTTTCCTTTTCATGCTTTTTGGATCAGGCTTCTTTTTTTTTCTATGGTTTTTTCATTCTCTTTCTTTTTCTTTGGAATCAGGTTTATAGGGTTTTTTTTTTTTTTGTCTGTTTGTTTGCTTTTTTTTCCCTTTTCTTTTTCTCTTTTCTTGGATCAGCCTTTTTTTTTTTTTTAAATCAGGTTTATCTTAAGAAACACATCAAAGCACATGTACAGGTCCAAACACTCCCCACTGCAAGCAAGGAGGAACTTTGCAGAAGACCGACCTAGGGAAAGAGGAGCCAAAACACAACAACAGAGTGTACACAGCATATACCAGAAACACTTTCTGAAGTGCCAGGGCCTGGACAGTGTATGACCCCTTCTTAATATGGTATTACTCTCAGGAGCAGTAAACATAACAAGTTTTCATAACACACAAAAGACAGAAAGCTAGACATAATGATAAGATGGAGGAATTTTGCCCAAAAGAAAGATCAAGAAGAAATCACAGCCAGGGATTTCCTCAAAACAGATATAAGCAGCAATTAGAATTTAGAACAACAGTCATAAGAATACTTGCTGGGCTTGAAAGAAGCATAGAAGACAGCAGAGAAACCCTGGCTGAAGAGATAAAACACCTAAAAACTAGTCAGGCTGAAGTAAAAAATGCTATAACTGGGATACAAAATCGACTGGATGTAATCACAAGGAGGAGGGAAGAAGCAGAGGGATGTATAGGTGATATAGAAGATAAAATTATGGAATATAATGAAGCTGAAGAGAAGAAGAAGAAAAAAAAAAACTATTAGATCACAAATATAGACTTAGGGAACTCAGTGATTCCACAAAGAGCAATGATATCACTATCACAGGAGTCCCAGAAGAAGAGCAAGAGAAGGGGATAGAAGGATTATTTGAACAAATTATAACCGAGGACTTCCCCAATCTGAGAAAGGAAACAGGCATTCAAGTCAAGAGGCACAGAGAACTCCCCTCAAAATCAACAACAGGTCAACACCAAGATATATCATAGTGAAACTATCAAAATACAAAGAGAGTTCTGAAAGCAGCTAGGGACAAAATATCCTTAACCTACAAGGGTACACATATAAGGTTAGCAGCAGACCTGTCCACAGAAACCTGGCAGGCCAGAAGAGAGTGGCAGAATATATTCAACATGCTAAATGGGAAAAATATGCAGTCAAGAATACTATATCCAGCCAGGCTGTCTAAGCAGAAGATCAACAAGGAAATGACTTTGAATGACACACTGGACCAGATGGACTTAACAGATATATTCAGAGCACTTCATCCTAAAACAGCAGAATACACATTATTTTTGAGTACACATGGAACATTCTCCAGAATAAATCACATACTGGGTCACAAATCAGGCCTCAACCAGTACAAAAAGATGGAGATCATACCATGCATATTTTCAGACCACAATGCTGTGAAACCTGAAGTTAACCACAGAAAAAATTTGGAAAAACCACAAATACATGGAGATTAAAAACACCCTATTAACAAATGAATGGGTTAACCAGGAAATTAAAGAAGAAATAAAAATAAATTACATGGAAGCAAATGAAAATGAAAACATGACAGTCCAAAGGTGATCATAAGAGGGGAGTGTACAGCAATACAGGTTTTCCTCAAGGAACAAGGAAAGTCTCAAATACACAACCTGAACTTACACCTAAAGGAGCTGGAAAAAGAAAGCAAAAAAAAAAAAAAGCCTAAAACCAGCAGAAGGGAAATAATTAAGATTACAGCAGAAATAAATAATATAGAAATAAAAAAACAACAGTAGAACAGATCAAACACACTAGGATCTGGTTCTCTGAAGGAATTAAAAAAAAATGATAAACCCCTAGCCAGACTTATTTAAAAAAAGAGAGAGAAAGGACCCAATAAAACCATGAATGAAAGAGGAAGAATCACAAAAATCACCACAGAAATAGAAGCAATTATAAGAGAATATTATGAGCAATTATATGCCAACAAATTGGGCAATCTGGAAGAAATGGATAAATTCCTAGAAACATATAAACTACCAAAACTAAAACAGTAAGAAAGAAAATTTGATCAGATACATAACCAGCAAAGAAATTGAATCAGTAATCAAAAATCTCCCAACAAACAAAAGTCCAGGGCCAGATAGCTTTCCCAGGGAAATCTTGCAAACATTTAAGGAACAGTTAATATCTATTCTTCTCAAACTGTTCCAAAAAACAGAAATGGAAGCCTCATTCTATGAGGCCAGCATTACCTTGATTCCAAAACCAGACAAAGATCCCAATAAAAAGGAATATTACACAGCAATATCCTTAATGAACATGAATGCAAAAATTCTCAACAAGATATTAGCTAATTGAATCCAACAGTACATTAAAAGAATCATTTGCCATGATAAGTGGGATTTATTTCTGGGCTGCAGGGGTGGTTCAATATCCACAAATCAATCAGTGTGATATACCACATTAATAAAAGAAAGGATAAGAACCATATGATCCTCTCAATAGAGGCAGAAAAGCATTTGACAAAATACAGCATTCTTTATTAATAAAACCCTCAAGAAAGTAGGGCTAGAAGGAACATACTTCAACATCATAAAGGTCATATATGAAAGACCCACAGCTAATATCAGCCTCAATGGGGAAATACTGAGAGCTTTTCCCCTAAGGTCAGGAATAGGACAGGGATGTCCACTCTCACCACTGCTGTTCAACATAGTACTAGATGTCCTAGCCTCAGCAATCAGACAACAAAAAGAAATAAAAGGCATCCAAATCATCAAGGAAGAAGTCAAACTTGCACTCTTCACAGATGACATGTTACTCTATGTAGAAAACCTGAAAGACTCCATCAAAAAAATTGCTAGAACTGACACATGAATTTAGCAAAGTTGCAGGATATAAAACCAATGTACAGAAATCTGATGCATTTCTATATACCAATAATGAAGCAGCAGAAAGAGAAATCAAGGAATCAATCCCACTTATAATAGCACCAAAACCCATAAGATACTTAAGAAATAAACCTACCCAAAGAGGTGAAAGATTTGTACACTAAAAATGATAGAACACTTTTGAAAGAAATTGAAGAAGACACAAAGAAATGGAAAAACGTTCCATGCTCATGGACTGGAAGAACAAATATTGTTAAAATGTCTACACTACACAAAGCAATCAACCCATTCAATGCAATCCCAATCAAAATAACACCAGCATTTTTCACAGAAGTAGAACAATCTTAAAATTTGTATGGAGCCAGAAAAGACCCCAAATAGCCAAAGGAATGTTGAAAAGGAAAGCAAGCGGGAACCATTACAATCCCAGATTTCAAGCTGTATTACAAGGCTGTATCATCAAGACAGTATGGTACTGGCACAAAAACAGACACATCGATCAATGGAACAGGATAGAGAACACCGAAATGGACCCACAACTATATGGTCAACTAATCTTTGACAAAGCAGGAAAAAGTATTCAATGGAAAACGGCCTCTTCAACAAATGGTGCTAGGGAAACTGAACAGCAACATGCAGAGAAATGAAACTGGACCACTTCCTTTCACCATACACAAAAATAAATTCAAAATGGATGAAAGACCTAAATGTAAGACAGGAAACCATCAAAATTCTAGAGGAGAAAAGAGACAGCAACCTTTTTGATCTCAGCCACAGTAACTTCTTACTAGACACATCTCCAGAGGTAAGGGAAACAAAAGCAAAAATGAACTACTGGGACTTCATCAAGATAAAAAGCTTCTGCACAGCAAAGGAAACAATCAACAAAACTAAAAGGTGACTGATGGAATGGAAGAAGATATTTGCAAAGACATATCTGATAAAGGCTAGTATCCAGAATCTATAAAGAACTTATCAAAATTAACACCCCAAAAATAAATAATCCTTTTAAGAAATGGGCAGAAGACATGAACAGAAATTTCTCCAAAGAAGACATACAGATGATTAAGGGACACATGAAAGAATGCTCAACATCACTCATCATCAAGGAAATACAAGTCAAAACCACAATGAGATACCACCTAACACCTGTCAGAATGGCCAAAATTAACATCTCAGGAAACAACATATGATGGCAAGGATGCAGAGAAAGGGGAACGCTTTTGCACTTTTGGTGGGAATACAAGCTGGTGCAGCCACTCTGGAAAATAGTATGGAGGTTCCTCAAAAAGTTAAAAATAGAACTACCTTATGACCCAGCAATTGCACTACTAAGTATTTATCCAAAGGATATAAAAGTGCTGATTTGAAGGGGCACATGCACCCCAATGTTTATAGCAGCACTATCAACAATGGCCAAATTATGGAAAGAGTCCACATGTCTATCAACTGATGAATGGGTAAAGAAGAGGTAGTGTGTGTGTGTGTATGTATATATACATATATATATGTATGTCTATGTATATATACACATATATACACAATGGACTATTACTCAGCCATCAAAAAGAATGAAATGTTGCCATTTGCAGCAATGTGGATGGAACTAAAGTGTATTATCCTAAGTGAAATAAGTCAGTCAGAGAAAGACAAATACCATATAATTTCACTCATATGTGGAATTTAAGAAACAAAACAGATGAACATAGGGGAAAGGAAGGAAAATAAAATAAGATAAAAACAGAGAGCGGGGCACACTATAGAGAACAAACTGAGGGCTGCTGGAGGGGAGGTGGGTGGGGGGATAGGCTAACTGGGGGGTGGGCATTAAGGAGGACACTTGTTGGGATGAGCACTGGGTGTTATATGTAAGTGATGAATCACTAAATTCTATTCCCGAAACCAATACTACACTGCATGTTAACACAAAACTGTACTGCTAGTCGTTATGTTTGTCACCACCACACGCTTACAGTTAAAAAGAAGTCAATTTAATTTAAAAATATCTTTGATAAACAAGAAAAAATATTAAATTTATTAAACTTCAGCTTATAAATGCATGACTTTTAAATATCTTGTGTGACCAAATGGGAAGTACACACAAAACACTTTTGCTCCATACAAAGGTATGGTAGTTGTGTAAGGTAAAAGTTATTTAGTTGTTTGTGCTATGCAATGAGTTAGCAGCTTCTGATTCATAGAATATTTTTGTTTGAAAGAATGACAGAAAAACTAAAGTTATTTAGACATATGTCTTCTCTAAAATGAACGAAGCAAGATTGTCACTTCAAGGATAACAACTGACAGTGTTTATTGTCAATTATAAAATTTTATCTTTCAAGACAAAAAGTAAAATTTTGGAAAACTGGATCCACTAGCATGAGTTTGACAAGTTTCCAATACTTAAACACTTGTCTGGTGAAGTCAGGGGTGATACTGACAAATATGATTTTTAAAAATTGTTTAATGAAATGTGTCAACAAGAAAAAGAGATGAATAACTCATGCAACTATATCTTTCTATGGAATCATTTTGTTCTATCAAATTACACACGGTAAAATATTCATTTTAACTGTGAGATAGACCAAGATATTTTACAGTAACAAAGTATGAAAAGTTCACTAATGGTTTTAAAATGCCCATTGCAACTAACTTTGAAGGAACTATCACTTGTCAAGTTTTGGTATGGTATCAGAAAAGAATATCCACAGATATCTGATAGGGCAATTAAAATACTTCTCCCTTTTCAAATTATATATCTATGGGAGACAAGATTGTTTTTCATATAGTTAAACCCAAAAGCATATTGCAGTAGATTTAATGCAGAAGCAGATATAAGAATATAGCTGCCTTGTATTAAGACAGATTTTAAAGTGATTTGCAACAATGTAAAGCAATACCAATACTCTCATTTTTTTTATGTTTTGGAAAACTTAGTTGCTTTCAATAAAAAATCTTTTATTTTTGTTGATCTGTAATGAGTATATTATTTTTAAGTTAATTAATGAATAACATCACATTTCTCAGTTTTAACTTCTATCAATAGATATACACTATGTAAACAAAAGCTCTTCGAGGTACTCAAAAGTTTTAACAATTTAACCAAATACTGAGATGAAAATTTTTAAGAATCACTCCTCTAGGCACTAGCTAGACTGATATTTTAAGATGTCAACCCCTCCACTGGATCCCCATTGCACCTAAATAAGATCTAAATACTTTTCCCCAATTTACAGTCTCCTATGCTCTGACTGCTGAAAAATTTCAATAAACGTTCCCACTTACTGATCACAATTCAGCCCCTCTGGTCTTCTTTTCTGCCTGGAATGATCTTCTTCTCCATTATCTCCACATGGTTAGTTCCTCTTTAAGATTAAAAATTGTTTTTTTATGGTTTATTTATTTATTTATTTGACAGAGAGAGAGAGAGAGAGAGAGAAGCAGCAGAGGGAGAGGGAGAAGCAGTTTCCCCACAGAGCAGGGAGCCCGATGTAGGGCTTGATCTGAGGACCCTGGGATCATGACCTGAACTGAAGGCAGCCACGTAACAGACTGAGCCACCCAGGCACCCTTCCTTAAGATTAAAATCTTAATTCACCATTACAGGAAATCTTACCTGACTCCTCAATATAATGTAATTGTTCTACATGTATTTATCACTCAGTTACTCTGTATGTATTTAACCCAGTTAAAATTTTTGGCTTCAGTAATCTTTTTTTCTTTCAGATTGCACATTTGATAAGAATTTAAAATTTTATTCTAGTATTTTAGTGTTTCTCCTGTTTTCATTTTGGGATGATTGGTTCAGTACATATTCCTCATAGTGATGGGAATGGAAGAGAACAACTTTTTCATGATATTTGATTGTGAAGGAAGGCCATGTCATAGTTGCCGAAGGGGATATTATATGGGTGAATGTCAGGCATCAAGGAATGAAGAAACACATATACAGTAGTCAGAGAAGAACTGAACACACTCAAGAGTAAAAATTCTTCATCTAGTGGCATTGTTTAGGAACAAAGACTTTCAGAGCTTTTGGGGGAAAAAAGTCCCTGCTGATCTTTGTGATGTATGAGAAGAAGATGAAATCATCAGAACAGTGATACAAGGTGTAATAATATTGGCATTTACAGTAGGAGAGGGAGGCTGTCCAAATTGCAGCTTCTGACATTATTCAACATTGATTTAGAGAATTTTTACAAAAGTTCTGCCACACAGATTGACAAGAATGTCAGAGATCAAGAATTACTAAGGACAGTGGTACCTCACAAGGGGACAGAAAATCAGACTATTTGTTGAACTTTGGGGAAATAAATAGAAATATGAAGGGAGTTTATAATAATTGTTCTGATTTTTATAAAAAGAACCAGCTATTGGTCAAGGAAGTCAAGATTGTTTTTCATATTATTATGCAAAAATAGGCCTTTCCAAAAGCAAACTGCTGAAAAAAAGAAAAATATATTATCCTTAAAATTCTATTCACAGGTTTAGAGAGGGGAATAAGGAAAGAGCTTAAAATAATGAGAAGGATGACATGGTTGCCAACATAATCCCTTACAGTATCGAGGGCCAAAAGCTCCTCCTCACAAAGACATATCTTTCTGTATATGGTGTTAGTGTAAGATAAGAACAGGTCAGCAGTAAATTTCAGACACATCTGAGTAGTTCAGACATATATGTATGTGTCAGAGAATCTGGACAGAGAGCTAAAAGAGAAGAATGTTTAAATAGGAGAAACATTAAAATTCAAGAACATTGAGGGAGTAAGCATAGTGTTTTGAGTCACAAAAACTTTATACACATTTTGGCAAAGAAGAATTTATTTTTAAAAGTGGGAAACAAATGCTAAAAGATGAATATGCAAAGGTTGGGTTGGGAAGTTTTCACCAGAAACCTAGATAAGATATCATATATTTACTGTTCCTAATTTTATTTTGCAACAGTTGAAGAGCAGTTTCCAGAGAAAGCATTGATAATTTAGCTAACAAATCCCACTTAATTAGCCTACAGATTAAAAGAAAAAGTGAATGTGAGGTAACTCATATTTCCTATAAAAAGAAGTAACTATAGATTACTGACAAAGATTCTCTCCTTGCCCAAACTTTAGTTAGGCTCCTCTGAACACTTTTTGAGTAGGCCTCATCCTTGGGCCTTGTCTTTAGTCTGCCTACTCCAATTTTAACAAGAATCCTGCTAAGTCAGTTTAGTGAGAATCATCCCTACCCTTGATACCTGATCACCCTTGATATCTGATCAAATTTTTCATCCTCTACCCTTGATATCTGGGTACTCTGGCCTGCAAGAATTCTGTTAAACTGGTTTAGCAAGAACCCTCCTACACTTGATGTCCCTTAGTAATTTTCCATCCACTGATTCCCCTCATTCTGATCATTAGCTATAAATCCCCACGTGTCCTTGTATTCAGAGTTGAGCCCCATCTTTCTCCTTAATAGCAACAGGATTGACATTCATCACAATAGTCCTGAATAAGGTCTTCCTTGTCATCTTAACAAGTGTCAGAATAATTTTTTCTTTAACATTATATACCAACTCTGTTAACACATAATACTTTTTACTTAAAGTGAAGAAGACAAATGATAAGGTAAGTTGATAAGTTGACCGATAGGGAACTTTCAATGCTCATACGAAGAAACTATAGGGAAGGGAGTATTCTGCTGAAGAGAGATTTTCTACAATATACAGGGACGACCTATGAAAATGACATTTCAGATTGGAGGATAAAGGTCAAAAGCCTGGGAGGGATAACCTAGAGATAATATTAGACAAATGTCAGCATTCTATTGAAATAAATGAAGTGAGGATGAAGCCAATGGATAAGGATACAAAAAAGGAAGCACTACGACATTTCAGGCCTGTAGTGGAATGCTTTCTCTAGAAAACTCCTAAGTCTAATTTATAAGTGAAGATCTAAACTAATGGCATTTCAAGAAATAAATGAATTAATTAATAAATATATAAATAAAAACAAACTAGTGGCATTTCACCCATGAGGAATAAAGTAATGCCACACATATTTTTAAAGGCATTGATACAACCTCCATAGTTTGATTTCAGTGTCTGAATTTGAGTTTATAATTTATAACATAGTATGACAGTACCTTCCAAATGATTTCAGAGACCACCTCCACTTAAAAGAAATTTAATAAATCATTTGAGAATTTTTCTCAATTAATTATCTCTCAACTTGACCTTTGAAACTGAAAATTACATATTTTAAGTATCATATCTGTTTTCAGTATTCTCTTCTTGCTTATGAAAATTCAATCCTTTAACTCCAATTCCTCTTGTGTGCATGTTGCATTGATGAATAATTTTGATATGCATTGTGATCCACCATATATTTTGAGCACGTACATAATATATTTTCATGAACTTTAAACTTTTAAAATATTATGACAGTGTGAACTTGTGATTTCTGTTTTTCCATATAACTCCCAGGAGGCACATATTCTGAGTAATGGATCATTTATGAAAGAACAAAAATAAATTTACATTTAAAAAGAAAACAGTAACAACAATAGGGAAAGAACCTCAGAATAAGCTTGAAATTCTTTAGCTTTATGTCCCAAGTCCTCTGCGATTTACTTTCCCTTCTTTCTATCTCACTTTCTGCCTTCAGAAATAACTTCCCTACACCGCTCTCATATCATATACTATAGTTCTTTGTAAGCCATCTCCTCTTTGTGCTTGAGCTCTTATAGCTGCTGTCCTCTGCCTAGAACATACTTAACCACTGTCTTCAACTACATACTAATTGTGCACATAAAAAGGGTTGGCCCCAACAAAGATGAAATATGTGATTTTCTTTTCTTTAATGAGAGGAGCTGCCAACTGTATCACAGAATAAGCAGTTATGGAAAATCACCTTATCATCATGGAAGGTCACTTTTGGGGAGAATTGTGCCCTTTGTCATTACAGAAGACAGAATCTCTGACTACAAGGGAAGGGGTGTCAATTGTTCTAGAAGAATGATCAGTTTGATTTAAGGTAGAGTTATTCATTTTGTGAAGAGCAGACACCCTAATTAACCATGACTTAGCACTAGTGAGGCATTCTTTTCTTTCACGGAATGGTTTCATACATGAATAATGAAGTAGAGATTGTGCTCAAGACAAAGAGATGTTGTCTTTATATTGAGTTAGATGCCTGTAAATAATTGTTTCTTTAAGAATCCTACACAATGTTCTCATCAAGCAAGTGTGGTATCAGTACAGTGGAGGATTGTCACCACTCTTTATTATGGGCAGAACTGTATCCCTCTAAATTCATATGCTGAAGTCCTCATCCCCAGCACCTAAGAATGTGTTTATATTTGGAGAGTTTATTTTATTTATTTTATTTTTATTTTTTATTTTTTTTAAAGGTTTTATTTATTTATTTGACAGAGAGATAGAGAGAGAGCACAGATAGTCAGAATGGCAGGCAGAGGGAGAGGGAGAAGCAGGCTCTCCGCCGTGCAGTGAGCCTGATGCGGGGCTTGATCCCAGGACCCTGGGACCATGACCTGAGCCGAAGGCAGACGCTTAACCGACTGAGCCACTCAGGCGCCCCATATATTTGGAGATTTTAAAAGGGTAATTAAGGTTAAATGAAGTCATATGGGTGGGCCCTAATCCAACATGACTGGTCTCTTGATAAGAAAAGATCAGATATAGACATGCACAGAGGAAAGACCAAGTAAATCAGAATAGAGAAGAAAATCATCCACAAGCCGAAGAGAGAAGCTTCACAAGAACCCAATCTCACTGACACCTTAATCTTGGACTTCTCACCTCCAAACTGTGAAACAATAAATTTCTCTTTTGTAAGCCCACCCAGTCAGCAGTACCTTGTTATTGTAGCCCTAGCAAACTAATATACTCCTGCATCACAAACCTAACACTTTGGTAAGGTTTCATTGGCGTAGGCAGCAATTGCCCTGTCCTAGGAAGATGCCATAGCATTCCCCTATTCCTGAAGTACCTCATTTAAAAAATAGTTCTTTGGCACTCAATGTCCCTGATAACATACAACCTGAATCATTTCAACCACATGCCTATGAAGCAACAGAGATTTGAAAGATCTTCAACTCAAAGGGCCTAATTTGATGTGAATCCTTCCTTAAGGGTTACACTGAGGAGTGGAAAACCTTCTCCTATGATTCCCTAACATAGAGGGGGACTCTGCTTTAGCACTTGTGGACTTGTAGGAGCCAGAAACGTTGCCAGGTTCTTTTCATGCAGACTATCACTCAGTTTAGTTTCCTTTTTCTTGTAGTCAACTCACCTATATAGAAATGATCTGGACCAGAGTTCCTTCCTTCTGGAGACTTGAAACCCTAGAAGACATACAATACACAAAATGGAGGAAATTATTGCTACTGGTCTACCGGATTTCTTAGAATAACTAGCATGTGTAAGCTTAATGATACACTCCAGAATGGACTGGCCCTGCACTATTTCATCCACTCAAGCTGTTTAGAAAGACAGTCTAGTTACATACTGTAGTCCTAGCTGACTCATTAACACAAGCTCCATGAGGCCAGGAACTGTGTTTTTTTTTTTTTTT
>NC_138374.1:120583531-120619546 GCF_054177405.1 Leptonychotes weddellii
CTTGTTAATTTTAGCCATTCTGACTGGTGTGAGGTGGTATCTCATTGAGGTTTTGATTTGGATTTCCCTGATGCCGAGCGATATTGAGCTCTTTTTCATGTGTCTGTTGGCCATTTGGATGTCTTCTTTGGAAAAATGTCTGTTCATGTCTTCTGCCCATTTCTTGATTAGATTCTTTGTTCTTTGGGTGTTGAGTTTGATAAGTTCTTTATAGATTTTGGATAGTAGCCCTTTATCTGATATGATTTCAGACAATTTATTTTAATGATCTTTTCCAGTGCCCAGTGTAGTGCACAGCTAAATGAATATTTATTGCATAACTGAAATGTTTCCTGCGGTACTTCCAAACTTAGGGCCCATATGTATTAATTTTCCATTCATTTTGCACCCTGTATTTTACTAAATAATCCCAGTGTGGAATATATGTGAATCTAGCCATATATGGGGACATAACCTGCTTCTTCTTGTGACTCTAAAAGGCAGAACTTTAACCAACAGTGGATTTGAAAAGTACAGATTTTGCATAGAACTTTTTGATGAATAAAGCTAATTGTAATACAATTATGAGCAGTGCTACAATAATAAGCCTTTCACAATTAGTTTTCACATAAAGGCCAAAAGATCCTCTCTCTTAGAAATTTAAGGAAGTTGATTAGGTAGTTTCCTAGGCTTTTCCTAATCCAAAATGAAAATCCAAAAAGAAATCCAAATATGACTTCTTTTTAGTCTTTCGACTGTTCTAAATACAGAATGCTTAGAAACAGGACCTAACTCCGTTGGTTCCTGTTTTGCAGTCTCCCCATTATACCATGTTAAATTCAAAATCTGTTCTTTGAGGCTGAGGAGGGAATTATTCCTTGTGATGAGTGTTAATTGCCAGAGACAAGAAGTAATCACCAAAATTCTCAACACATGCATTATTCTTCATTGTAATTTTGGAGATTAAAGAGCAAAAAATCATATCCTAAACAAATTTATTTTCCATGCTGTGCACTTTCTTTTTCAAGAACAATCTTACTATATTTGGACTAGAGAACATCTATTTCTTTGGGTAAATTTATCAATATTAAGAAAAAAATCCTAAAAAGTCATGTAATTAAGTTTGACTACCTGCTACCATGTTTGGAAAGGTGCTGTTAGATAGATGCTCTGGAAAGCAGGAAGGCACTTTAAGAAGAGGATTGCGACAGGGCATGAGGTACTGTAGGCAGAAGTAGGGACTGAAAGAAGACAAAGTCACCACTGCTGCTTGAGTCTTGACTTGCAAGTAAATCTACTAATTGCTGTTTATTTATCAGGCTTGCCAAGAAGCCCTGGCTCTAGGATAGACCTCAGGGGTTACTTCTCTCCTCACATTCACCCAGAGACAACAAGGAAGGCAGAATCAGAAGGACTAACAGTAGAACTTTCTGCTTGCCTGGAAGGTCTGGAGGCTCTAAAAGCTTGAGCAAAAAATACTGAAGTACTTGTGTAAGCAGTAGCCATCCTTTTCACATTTGCAATTTTTGTAAAAGGCATTCAAGATAAGGACATGATTCTGCACTCCTTTTTATTGTGTTCATTTCCTGAATGCCAGTTATTTAAGTTGTTTTATGTTTGATTAGTTTGGAATTACATGCCTTTTATATGTTGGTCAATTTATCTTTAGGAAACTGATGTTTCCCCAAGGTCACAGCAAATATATGCTGTTTTGTTTGCAAGTATGTGTTGCTAAGAAGAAAATGTTAACATCAGCCAGAGATCACCCTATCAGGGTTTATTCCTGAAGGTCTGAATCTCCATGCTAGCTGCACTAACGGCAATAGCAATATGTTATTTTCTTATATAACAACAATAAAAAGCTACTTAGTACAACATTATACAAACCTACTTAGTTTCTAGTCTTTTCTGTAATATCCCCCATAGCACTGTATATTTCCAAGCCTAAGTTCTGGTCTATTGCAAATATTAATGTAAAATAATTACACGCAACTCTGCCAGATAGACCATTACTTTCAACTCCCTTTGAATCATTTAAACAAAATAGAATGGATTTTTTCTTGATTGTTTAATTATTGAGCATAATTATTTAAAAGTTTGTAACTGGACTTCTTGTGTTCAATTAAGAATAGATCATAAATCAAAAAATTATATCTTTAACATTGAGTATTTTCTAAGATTAAAATAAAGACAAGAAAGGGAAAAAAAAACAAAAAAAACCAGATCTTTTAATCAGCATATTTTTTACAAAACCACTTGTAAAAATTTACTAGACATAAAGGCAGGACCTTTGTTTTATTAACTGCTCCATCTATAGCACCTGGAAGACTGTATGACACTTAATAGGAACTCAGTAAATATCTTTTGAATGAATAAATGAAATTGAATTTAATTGAAAGCTTAAACCTGCATTTAATACTGTTCAGACTTTTTAATGTGAAACACAGAAGTGGGGCTAGTGTGGTATTTGTTTACTGCTTTTGTTTTAGATTTAGGAGCAAAATGATAGACTAAGTCATGTATCCAGCAGGACAGTTTCTGAAATATTTTTATTTGTGTTACGTGTTCAAAGGCCTTAGAAGAGCCAAGCTAGAGTGGTCTGCTCGGGACGCTTATTATATTATCCCACCAACAAGGAGGTAGTGAATATACTTACTGTGCATTCTTTCTGAGAGAGAAAACAAAGAAGCATAAGCTTATCTCTACCCTCAAGGAGGCAGCAGTTGGAGAGAAGTGACCTACGCACAAGGGACCACCAGACATTACAAAACAATGCAATGTGAAAAGCTAAGCTATTTAGTGAATTAAAATCCCTACTTAAAAATTACAATACAAAATGTTTCTCTTGTTATCAAGGAGAGTAGCAAGGACTTTTATAAACCAGAGGTGGCAAATTAGCTGCCTGCAGGCAGGACTGCAGACTTGTTTTGTTTTGCCTGCACAGTGTTATAAAAGAATACATTGATATTTAAATATTGAAGATTTTAGATTACAAATATTTTTACTGCTTCTTTTGGAAAACAATTTCAGAAAATCTGGCATCATTGGATCAGCCCCCCTTTTTTTTTTAGAGATCACCAATGCTGTTACTTTTAGAGGTACTAATACTTTCACACCAAATGAAACTCCTTAATTCATTTTTGTTACTTTCCTTGAAAGCATCTGAGCTTGCTACACTGGTGCTTACCTAAAAAATGTCTCTGGACTCTAATGCTTCTTTTGATCTTTTTGAGACATAGTACAAGGATCTCCTAGGGTCTCCTATTTCAGGACAACTAGAACAAGATTTTTAGGAATGTAGATTCTTAAAAATAGAGTAGGCATTGCATAACTGTGCTTTCTAAATATCCACAAGAAGGAACCAGAACCAGAACCAGAACCATTTTTAATCTAATGTTTTGCACCCTGTGACTTTTGTTATTTTAGTTTTAGAAGTTTATCTTTTCATTAACTTATAAAACATTTATTATTAAAGGGATAAATATGATTTCTTTTATATTGGATTTTGAAGAATAGTTCTTTATCTGGTTATATCAGCTTTCTCTCCAAGGTCATGTGGACTTCACCAGCATTCTGAATTTCATCATCCATTATTTACATTTGTCTATTCTGGTAATTTTTTATTTTAGTTGTAGAAACCTTTGTTGAAATAGTATCATTCGTAAAAGCTAAGTTTGTAAAATGAATGGTAGGAAAGGAATGTGGTGGATTTCTGTTTGTCTTTTGCTAACCCATCATCATTTTTCTACTACAGTTGACCCTTGAACAAGAGTTTGAACTGTGGATTCACTATGTGTATTTTTTATAGTATGATACTATAAATGTATTTTCTCTTTTTCATGATTTTCTTAATAACATTTTCTTTTTTCATGCTTACTTTATTGTAAGAATACAGTACATAGGGGCACCTGGGTGGCTCAGTTGGTTAAGCGTCTGCCTTCGGCTCAGGTCATGATCCAGGAGTCCCGAAACTGAGACCCACGTCGGGTTCCCTGCTCAGTGGGGAGTCTGCTTCTTCCTCTGCTCTTCCTCCCCTCTCATGTTCTCTCTCTTTCAAATAAATAAATAAAAATTAAAAAAAAAATATAGTACATAATATATAACATTCAAAATATGTACTAATCAACTGTTTATATTATTGGTATGACTTCCAGTCAACAGTAGGCTTTTAGTAAAGTTTTGTAGGAGTCAAAAGTTATACATCAATTTTTTGACTGCACGAAAGGTCTGTGCATTCTTTCTGAGAGAGAAAACAAAGAAGCATAAGCTTATCTCTACCCCCAAGGAGGCAGCAGTTGGAGAGAAGTGACCCACCACAAGGGACCACCAGACATTACAAAACAATGCAATGTGAAAAGCTAAGTTATTTAGTGAATTAAAATCCCTACTTAAAAATTACAGTACAAAATGTTTCTCTTGTTATCAGGAGAGTAGCAAGGACTTTTATAAACCAGAGGTGGCAATTGTGCAACCCACACATTGACCAAGGATCAACTGTATATGCAACAGATAAGATTTCCTTTTGGAGACTTAACTTGCCTTGTTTCCAGTCATGTACACAGATGGAGAAAGAGAAAACTGGAATTCTATTCTTTATAGGAGGGAGATGTGCTACAATTCAGGTCATTGCTACTTCAGATCTCAAAGAAACCCTAAGGATAAATAGCATATTTTGACTTTATGTCACTGGTATTTTACTGTCTGGGGAATTCTGGCATTCAGAGGAAGTCATTCAAGTTCAGTCAATTGATATAAAATTTCTCCTTCTTTCTCTCCAGTTGTGATATAACTGAAAGTAGTAAGTGCTTCTAAACATTCTGGTGGCTGTCAGTTATTCAACAAACATAGTCTTACATTTACTTACAATTACTGCCCTGGTTTTTAGGCCATAGAATTAAGACTCTTTACTCCTGAGGAACTCATTACCCAGGGAATATATAGACAACTGAACAAGGAGTTTAACATTTAGTACTGTCAGTAGAGAAACATATTAAGGGAACACACAGGAAGCACACATACTTGATCCTGAGGTAGGTAAAAAAGTAAGTTGTTCAGATTGAGTCTACTGAAGAATATGTTCACTATAACTTGGAGTATTTAGGAGATTGTCAAATACTGCTATATATGCTAAAGAATACATCATACATTTGATAACAGGAGAGTTTCAAGTGTGTTGTGATATTTGAAGTTTATTTGTAAGGAAAAATCCTCTAGTAGTCTTGATGGCTTGCTGAACTAGAATGAGATAGACAGGTAAGAGTCTCGGATGACACCATTTTTTGAGTGGGTTTTGATAAAACTGTGGAGGAGCTTATGGAGGAACAGGTGATGAGAGCAACAAAGATGATAAATTTAGTCTTAAATATGGATAATCAGGTGGAGATGTCCACCAAAACTTTGAAAATACGTATCTCAGCTCAGGAGAGATGTCACAGTTTAAGATATAGATTCTAATATAATTACTATAGAGATAGTATATGTAAGATCACTTACAGATGGGTTCACAGAAGGAGAAGAAAAGAAAAATGAGAATGGTCTTGGAATCCTTAAGAGCTAAACAAAATAACTGAAGACTATGTCATAATAGCCAACAAAGATTAAACAAATCAATAAGCCTAGAGGAGGGAACAATTTAAACAGCTCTGAACATCATGTAATGAATTTTAAACTAGGAGTCATTCATGATCTTCAAGGAGGCAATTTCAGCGAAGTGGTGAATAAAAGTAACAAGTTAGATTGCTCTCGTTTGAAGAGTTGGCATGAAACAAGAGAGTAGAAACAGCAAATGCATACTTCTTTGAAGGAGATTGGCTCTGAAGAGTGGAGAAAATAGGGAAGTAGAAGAATTTAGACTAAACAGAAGCCTCAAAAGATCTGTGGGCAGTGTTTCTGGTGAATAGGAAACATGACTATCCTGACTTCTGCTGATCTCCCTAGAGCTGTGCAGGAATTTGCTAGGTCTGCCATAACAAATTACTGCAAACTGAGTGGCTTAATAACAGAAATTTATCATCTCACAGTTCTGGAAGCTACAAGAGATCATGGTATTGTCAGGATTGGGTCCTTTTGAGGGTTGTGAGGAAAAACCTGTTCCATGTCTCTCCCCTAGCTTCTGGCTGTTTGCTGGCAATCTCTGCGTTTCTCGTTATGTACAAGAATCACTTGGATTTCTACTTTCATCTCCACATGGCATTCTCCCTGTGTGTGCTTCTGTGTCCCAATTTCCCCTTTTTATAAGGACACCTGTCATATTAGATTAGGGGCTCACTGTACTTCAGTTTACCTCACCTTAACTAATTGTATCTGCAATGACCCTATTTCCAAATAAAGCCACATTCTGAGGTATTGGGGGCTAGGATTTCATCATATGAATTTTGGGGGAAAATAATTCAACCAACGATTGGTTAAACTTTAGGATTAATAGTGAAGTCTGAAGTTTAAGAATAATAAATGGTAAACCCATTAAAATTTCTCTTGATTCTATGAGATGGTTCCTTAAATAATTGGAACTTCTTGCCCTACTTCTTACTCCTCTCTATAGAAGTAAAGTGAGTTATTTGACTAATCGCACAAATGTCCTTGATGTGGGGTGTTTAGTTCTCTTTCTTCTTTCTCTTTCATCTGGACATAGATACTACAGGGAATTATTAGATCCACTTTGACTCCTGCTCCAAGCGGCATCTCCTAACTTAGCTTTATCAGTAAACCAACTACTGATTGCAGTTTCATCTCTCAAGTTGGTCTGAAATTTCTGAAGCATATGGAATAGGGCAGAGCACAGATACAATACAGTTTTTTTTAACTTCTATAATCCTTGTCTCTCTTCCCTTTCCTTCTCCTTAGCATTCTACTAACCACTCTTGTTATTTTTTAAACTGCACAGCAAGATGCTTATTGTGGATATCTTCTTCTTAAAAAATAAAGTTAACTATTCATGACAGACTCCTTACATCTTTACATTTCAGTATAAATCTTTGTCTATTTGAAGTGCACTTTTTATGCAAGGTGACAATGTTCACTCATTTATTCATCTATTCATTTCAGCAGCTATTTATTGGGCCCCTTTATCATAGACATTTGCCATTCTTTTGGCTGTCTACTTCCACGAAGTCTTTAACTTATGTGTTTAAGAGGAAAGCCATGCATTTGCCCGGGAGCTGAGGCATATGCACATGACCTAAGGGTGGCTGATTAGATGTGTCTCCTGAGATTTTGAAACGGAAAAAATGGATTCAAATAAATAGAGAGAATTTCTTTTGGAAATACCTGGAGAGACAGCAATGTCCATTTCCATGTGTAGCAAGGCTGGCAGTGACAGGGGAAGAATCCTGGGGCTGGTCCAGCAGTGCCAGGGACACCATCTTCAGGTGCCAAAGCACATGATGATGGCAGCAGGAAGTGGTGCTAACCCAGGACTGACACTTTGTGACATGATGTTGGCTCTGGTTCTGGCTGCATTGCTTTCCTTTCTTGGTGCCCTAAATTTCCATTTCTCCCAGAAATTCTCCAAATGACTTAAAATGTATTAATACTTTTCATTCTTGTTTAAATCAGCTAGGGTTTGGGTTTATTGCTTGTAATTCAGTACCGTGACTATTATGTGATAATATGTGACAATTATGGATCACACGTGCCAAACATTGTGTTAGCTGCTAAAGGAATAAAAAAGATTAAGAGTCGTGATCATAAAGAATGAAAAACATTTAAAGATCCCCATGGGACTCCTGTGTGGCTCAGTCGGTTAAGCATCTGCCTTCGGCTCAGGTCATGATCCCGGGGTCCTGGGATCGAGACCCGCATCGGGCTCCCTGCTCAGTGGGGAGTCTGCTTCTCTGGCTCCCTCTGCCCACACCCTCCCGCACCCCAGTCATGCTCTCTCTCACTTTCTCTGTCTCTCTCAAATAAATAAATAAAGTCTTTAAAAAAATCTATTAAGAAGAAGAAGATCCCCTCAAAGTGAGTTTGTCAGTCAGAGTTTCATTATTCTCAGTCAGTATAAAGAAACTCTAAAATTTGTTAAGTACACGTTTATAAGCTCTAGAGAGATAAAATATTTCTGCGTAACTAGATCAAGAGATTTTAACAGTATCTGGGGGATAACAATATTCTGAAGGGCCGGGGAGGAATCTCTATGCATCATTAAACAACCTGCAGCATGATAGATGCTTAGAGTGGAAGTGAACCCCTCAAGGCCATCTAGTGCAAACCCCTACTTGACCACGGAACTTCAGAAAACACTTTTACGCTCCCATTGTAAGCTGGTAATTACCAGGGTTGAGGCCTGTCACTGTTTTGTTTTTGTTTTCGTTATTATTGTTGTTGTTATTTTTAAATCAGCACAAACTGAGGGTTGCTGGAGTGGTGGGGGGTGGAAGGGATGGGGTGGCTGGGTGATAGACATTGGGGAGGGTATGTGCTATGGTGAGTGCTGTGAATTGTGTAAGACTGTTGAATCACAGACCTGTACCTCTGAAACAAATAATACGTTACATGTTAAAAAAAAAAAAGAAGAAGAAGAAGAAGATAGCAGGAAGGGAAGAATGAAGGGGGGGAGATCGGAGGGGGAGACTAACCATGAGAGACTATGGACTCTGAGAAACAAACTGAGGGTTCTAGAGGTGAGGGAGTGGGGGGATGGGTTAGCCTGGGGATGGGTATTAAGGAGGGCACGTATTGAATGGAGCACTGGGTGTTATACAAAAACAATGAATCATGGAACACTACATCAAAAACTAATGATGTAATGTATGGTGATTAACATAATAATAAAAAAAGATATGTAATATCTAAAAAATAATAATAATAAAAAAAATCAACACAGACTTTCCTTAATGTATTACAACTGTAGAAATGTTCCAGGCTAGTCTGTCGGCTAGTCGAGCCCGGCAGTGGGGTAGAGCCTCCCTGAACAAGGCTTCGCTGCTGCTTTTCGCCTATCTGTGGTTTGGGTCACTATATAAGTTTAATGTAGATTTACTGAAATCATAATAAAAGGGAGTTAAACTTAACCACTTCCCTTCATCTTACCGTTGATCAAGATCTTCTTGAATAGTCACAGCATTTATATTAGTCAAAGGGTGGAGGACGGAGACAGATTCAATTACATCGACAGGTGAGAATGAATCTCTTAATCTTCAAATTTTCCACATTACCTTTGGGCTATTACAGCACAAATATATCTGGTTTTGATCCATAAGCTGGTTTTCTAACAGTTATGGGAAAATTCCAACTATATCAAGTATTATACACATGCTTTTGGAGCAAAGAGTGAATTCATCAGTGGTTATATTTTGTTTCATTTGCAAGAAGAAACTTGTTGAACAAGAAAGTTATCTTCAGGTGATAACGATACACCTGGGTAGTTCTTGTCTCCCTTGGAATGCTCAGTGCTTTAGCTCTTCTAGACCATTAATTTCAGAATAGTCTTTCACAGTTTAATGAACACTGTAGGAATAACCTCAGTGGCTGTGTTTTCAAACTAATAAAGCTACAATTACTTGAGTGGGAGCTTATTATTGTGCCAGATTCTCTTCTAGGCATTTTATATATATATAATATATATAATATATATTTATATATTTTTATTTTCTATTATATATATTATATATTTTAAATATTTATATATATATATATATAATATATATAATGTATATATATTATATATATAAATACATATTACTTCCTTTAATGACTCTTAGTTGGTTCAAATACTTATTTTTCAAAATAGTCATTTTCAGTCAAACTCTATTTCTTCCTCATTTCCACTAGTGTTCTCATTCTATTCTGCTCATTGTCTTTATCATTGGAAATTTAAACATAAATTGTGAGCAGGAATGAAAGCTACTCTTTTGAAATTTTGTGGAATAAAACCAAACTGTCACTCATGTATCTGGCATCTGAGCATGTGATTTTTAATTTCTGGAACAGTATTGCCCTACCATAGATAGAAGAATAGTGCAGCATAGCACAGTATTAATGCGTGTGACACAAACATGACATACCTGCATTTGATTTCCAGTTTGCCTGTGATTAGCAACTGAACAAATCACTTTAACTCTCTATTTGGAGAGGTTTCCCTGAAAAATAATAGAAATCAAGTAAATCTCCAATGTCCCTTCTACCTAACATGTATAATGCTATGACCTCCCAAAGATTTACATCTAGCCCTAACTTTTTTTTTTTTTTTTGTATTCCAGTTGAATTTATCCAAGTGCCCATTTAATGTCTTCACTTGAGAAACTTACAGGCATCTCAAGTTGCAACATGATCTAAATTAAACAGAGCCTCTTTCTTTCAAGATTCAACCCACAATTCTTAAATTGATCCTTAATGGAACCACTTGCCTTATAAAACAAGTAAGAATTGGAAATATCCTAGGACTTCTTCTCCTGTATTTGGAGCATCAAGTCCCTTACCAAACCCTCTCACATCATTTCCATAATCTCTCTCAAATCTACCCCATTCACTTCTTCTATTCTCACCTTCTCTGCTTCACTTCAGGGAATATTTCCCTCTCCTCCCATCAGGTTTACCACCATAGCCTCCTAGTCCATCTAGTTTTCCCTATGCCATTCCTTCCCACCTCTTTCCACAATGTCACAAAGACAAAGTCTCTCCTCTAGCATTTGTACAATCTTTATTAATCTCTTATCAATATCTTGGCATACCTGCTATGGTATGCAATACTGATTCATGTGATTTCACTAAAATTTTCACCAGCCTCCTTACACCAGTCACCATATTCTTTGTTCTATGCCTAGGACTTCTTCCCTATCCCTAACTTCTTCACCTGGGTAATTCCTACACATCCTTCAAGGTTCAGTTCAGAAATATCCTCTTCTAGGAAGAGTTAACAGGCTATATTAAGGGCTCTTCCTCTGAATGCTCATAGAATCCTGTACATGTGTCTATTGCTCTCCTTATCATATTTAATTTTTTTATTAACTAAACTGTCTTTATTCTTGATTTTTGAAGTTCTTGAGGTCAGGGATTGCATCTTTTACCCCTATCTTCCTGGTGCTTATTAGCACATAGTAATTTCTCAATAAAAACACACTGCTTTAAAATGAAAATGCAGTGATTATCTCCCAGATCTTAAAAGAGGTTGGAATGAAAGCAGTATACTGTTGAGTTATTTAGTATCTGGAAATTTTAATAGAAAACCCACAGGAGAGTCTACTACTGTGCTGGGCTTCAGCTCATCTCTCCTGCTGATTACAACTATCAACTCTACAAAATACAAAAACAAATACCCAAGAGTTTGAAAACTCAAACAAAAGCAGGTGGACTGAAGGGGCGCCTGGGTGGCTCAGTTGGTTGAGCGACTGCCTTCGGCTCAGGTCGTGATCCTGGAGTCCCTGGATCGAGTCCCGCATCAGGCTCCCTGCTCGGCAGGGAGTCTGCTTCTCCCTCTGACCCTCCCCCCTCTTGTGCTCTCTCTCATTCTCTCTCTCTCAAATAAATAAATAAAAAAATCTTTAAAAAAAAAAAAAAGCAGGTGGACTGTGGAAGAGAGTAAAAAAAAAAAAATTTTTTTTTTCTTTTTCTTAAGGTCATGCATGTTTCATAAGTAGATATCAGTCAGGAAGCCACACCCTGCCAGAGGTAAAATGCTGACAGAAATCATGCCATCCTTTGAGCCAAAGTAACCAGGAAAAGGAACCCCTATATGCTGGACAATAAGGAGAGCATATAGAAGGATAGAACCAAAGAAGGAGATCCCTTAACTTTGTGTATGAACACTGACAAGTTTCAGAGTAACCTCTGATCTACACATGCATGGGTCAGACTCAAACCAATATAGCAAAGGCCTGGAGAACTGAACTGAGATTGCAACCAACTCACATGAAAAGCAACACAGAAAGTAGAGTGTAAGACTAGCAGGTTGAATGCCTCCTGAAACAAAACCCGCAATATTTTGCAGCGGTTTTACAACATAACCCAGAGTATATATGTAATATTATATTTACACAAAATGAAAATAAAAATTACTCAACATCAAAAGAATCAGAAAAATGTGATTTATTCTAAAAAAAGGCAATAAAAAGATGTCAGCTGCAAGATAACCCAGATGTTGAAATTATCAGATAAAGACTTTAAAGCAGATCTTAAAATTATGCATCATGAGGTAAACGAAAAGTCATTTCAAGTAAATGAAAAGATAGAAAATATTAGACTATAAAAGGTTATTTGTTTTCTCTTAAGTCCCATAAGTTTCCAAATTTATTAGTGTATATTTGTTCACTATGTTCTTTTATTAAGCTATTAATCTTCTGTTGTGTTTGCAATTAATTCTCTTTTACATTCAGAATTGTATTTGCATGTTCTCATGTTCTCATTTATTTTATCCCTCTTCGCAGCAATTTGGCTAAATTATTGTTCTTTTTTAAAACACAGTTGTTGCTATTTTTTAATTTTGTTAATCTTCCTTATTGATTTTTCTTCTGGTTGTTATTGTTTTGACCTCTACTTTCACAGTTATTATTTTCCTTCTGTCTCCCATGGGTTTGCTCTCTTGATCTTTCACCAACTTTTAAATTTGGGTATTTTGATAACATTTTTAGAATTCATCTTGTTTTTGCTTAAATATTTGTAAACTTATTTATATCCTTTTTGGTTCTACTTTATCAGCCACTCCCTATACTTTTGAAATGTAGTGTTTTCATTTTCATTTGGTTCTAAGTATTTTTAACTAATCTTTATGATTTTATTATAAAACAATACATATTTAATAACAGTATGTGCACATACATAAATATATTTATATTTTATCTTTATTTAATTTTATATGATTTAAATGTACACTCATATTAAATTAATAATCTAAATTTGTATTTCATTGTCATCAACAAACATAATTTATAAGTTGTTGATTCTATCAAATTTGTTGAGATTTCCTTTTGGATATTAAGTGCACAACTTTGTTTTCCAAATATGCTAAAAATGAGTATGTATTTTTTTGAGATGTAAAGTATTTGTCTCTACACATGCATATTATTTCAAGGTTAATACTGGTGTTCTTCAGATTTTCTATAACTTCAGTTATTTTGTCTGCTAGTTTAACATATTTTTCAAATAAATATGAGAATGTCTTAAACTACTTTGAGATATGTTTCCTATAATTCTTCCAGTTGTTTATATATTTTGACATTCCTTTGTATATTATATCTACTTAGTTTCTTTTATCTGTTTGATGCCATCTCTCTTTTTTGTTTGTTTGTTTTACACAGTGAATTCCCTTCTATCTGAAGCTTTCTTTTCTTATATTTTTATTTCTTATTTTTAACTCCTACATAGTCGTTTTTTTTTTTAAGATTTTATTTATCTGACAGAGAAAGAGAGAGGAGCACAAGCAGGGGGAGTGGCAGAAGCGGGTTCCCCACTGAGCAGGGAGCCTGATGCAGGACTCAATCCCAGGACCCTGGGATCATGACATGAGCCAAAGGCAGACACTTAACAGACCGAGCCACCCAGGCGACCCCATAGTCTTTTAATTTATCTCTTCTAGGACAAAACATTGCTGGTTTACCTTTTGTAATGTGATCTAAAAGTCTGTGTTTTTAATTTATGAGTTAAACTCAACTATATTGAAAATACTGTTAAATTAGGACTTATTTTTGCAATTTCTATGCTGTATTTATCACAGTTCTTTCTTTTCTTTTTTTTCCTGGCTTCCTGGCTTTTTCTTGGCTTCCATTAGGTAGATCAACATTTTATGCTATTTTAAAAGTTACACATTTTACACTTTTATACATACATCTTGATCCTTTTTCTGTTTCAAATTGTTAAGCTCATAAATATCAGTGTCTTTTCCCTGAATAGAGTGTGCACATCTCCTTACATCTTATTCTCTTCTTTCTTTACCCAGCTATGTTGATATTATTTGCAATTTAGTTCTGATTATAATAGATGTATGTCTTGTTTGTTGCTTTTTGTTTTACTTTTCTAAATGACAATAAACTACATTAAACCATTAATTTACCCACACTTGTAATATATCTCATAGAATCCCCCTTGAGAGTAGTTGCTTGAAGAATAAATCTGAAGATGGTCTTTTTGTGGAATGCAAGTACCGAGAACTGCCTTCTCCAATATGGTAATCAATATCCACCTTTGATTACTGAGCGAAAAGTTCTATAGGCAGTGAAGCCCTAGAGAACATCCCATTTTACCCTTCCATTTAAATGATAATATGGCTAAGTATAAAATGCTAGCTTTGGACTTTGCCATTAACACTTTCAAAACTTTCATCAAGTGTTGGAGTTTAGGGTCAATTTCATTCTAGTTTCTTTGTAGACTATGTAATCTTTCTTAGGAAGCTTTAAAATTTTCTTTTTATATTTAATTATTAAAAATTTTTATTAAAAAATTAAGTTCATCTTGAGATTATGTTGTTGTTGGGCTATGTTCTTAGTCATTATCTATTCAATCTTTTCTCTTCTGTCTACTTTTCTGTGCCCAGAACTTCAGGTATGAGGATGTTGACATGCCTGTTACTAAACTCCATATATTTTATTTTTATTTTGCATTGCTAAGTAATTTTATTCATTTTATTTTCCTTTGAGGAGTTTCTTAAGGTGGTTTTCTGCTGTATATATTCTGCTTTTCCTCCAAGCTACTAACTTTTTAAAATTTAAATATTGTCTATTTCATAGATGTTTTCTTTTTTTTTTTTTAAAGATTTTATTTATTTATTTGACAGAGAGACACAGCGAGAGAGGGAACACAAGCAGGGGGAGTGGGAGAGGGAGAAGCAGACTTCCCGCGGAGCAGGGAGCCCGATGCGGGGCTCGATCCCAGGACCTGGAATCATGACCTGAGCCGAAGGCAGACGCTTAACAACTGAGCCACCCAGGCGCCCCTAGATGTTTCGTTTTGTTTCTGCTTATTATTACCATTACTTGTCTTTAATGCCTTTGAGATATTTTAGACCTATTTATTATTTTAATTTCACTGTTACATTAATTCTGTTTTTTGTCGTGTAAATTATTCAACTTGTATTCTTATTTTTGTATGCACTTTTGTTCCTTGAATTTCTTATTTTTTCCCCCCATGAGCTCTCTTTCAGCCACCTTAGATAGTTATGAAGGGAGAGATGCTAAAAGTCTGGTTTTAACTTCTGTCCTTGGAATTTGAAGGAGGTTAGAAAATACACTCCAGGGCAGAGACTTCTAATACCAATTGAACATATTTGCCTAACTTTACAGGTGACCTTGCCCTTCAAGACATTCTCCAGGCTTCATGCTTGGATATTGTTCTTTTCCAGAAGTTTCTAATTCCCAAATTAGGATCTTCTAGCCCAATTTATGAGATGATGGGGTGAGAAAAGTTTTTGTCTTGTCTTTCTAGGAATATTTTATTAGTTCACATTCCAGACAACTTAGTCTCTGATCCCAGCCAGATCTGGGTTGACTCTGTTGCTATTCAGACTCTAGTGGCCATTTTGTGGGATATAACCCATATTATGGAAGTGAGAAAAGAACACATATAGTTTTTCCTCAGCCTAAACTCTGCACAAAGAACCAGATTCTCCTCAACTCTTAACTGTCCACTGACCCTCTTCCCTTCTACCCAATATTCACCTCAGATCACAACTCTTCGGTTTCCTTAGAAGTCTCTCATTTTTACATTAGTTTCACAGATCCACAAGATTATCTGATTTTCATACTTAAGAGAGAAATAATCCACACATTTAGTCTTTTTAGGAATCATCATCAAGTCACAAAAACAGATCTTATATAGAATATGTTTATACATTTTGAAAACAACATTTTCATGAAGGCCAAATGTTGCTTGATAAGTTTTAGCAATAGATTTATTAAACATTATAACTGAGAGGAATGAGATTGTTCAATATATACAATGAAATTTATGGCCATATAAATAAAATACTTAAGGTCTGCATTTATATGATTATTTAATTTCTCCTTGTCTTACGTTTGCCTCCAAGGCAAACAGTATAATTTATGTAAAATCATGACTTTTGGTACAAAGCAAACTGTGAGAGATTTTTCAGTAAACTTTTCAACTCAGTGGCTCAATGACAATAGTGACAGCTTTTGCAATTAGTTTAGGCTCTTTGTTTCTTGAGGCAACTGTAAAACCTACAGCCATGTATTCACTTTCCAATGAAATTGGTACACATCATAAAAATTGTATTTGAGTTAATTGGTACATTGGCTGACAGATTCAGCAGAGGCCAAGCCCTGAGCCATCCAGTTATTGCTTAAACTGCTCTGTTGTAACTATGTTGGCTAGGATCATTGAGAAGGCTGTGCTTCCCCAAGGCTTGTAGAAAGCACAAATTGAGGACTCTGGTATCTAGGGATGTCAATCTGACATTTTTCATGAGCATCAAACACTCACAAATTACAAAAAATAAAAAGACATGCTCTACATGAAGATACTTTATAAATACCAAGTGACAATGTTATCTTGCTCAGAAATACATAGCAAGGAAACTTTCTGGTAACTAGATGAATAAAAAGTAAAGGATGATATAAAATCTATCTATTTTTTAAGTTTAAAAATCTCTTCATGAAATTTAATATAAAGTAATATTTTTAAGTCCAAGAAATTAGGCTTTTCTTTCTCATTTGACCATGAAGAGCTTCCCATCCACTCAGTGGAAATAAACTTTGAACTCATTATTAAAAGTTGCCTATTTTGAGTATGCTTGTAAAACAAGGATTCCTGGTATATATACTTAGAGTGCATTTTTTAAAGGACAATAAGCACCTTATGATAATTATTCTTAATAAATGCTACAATTATTCTTGTATTCTATCAATTACAGATAATTATTCTGTTTAGGGGAGCATGAATATAGCCAGTGAACAGGGACTCTTTCACTCATTTTGGTCATCTACAGAAAATGAAAGAGAATATTTCTCAAAGTGTACTCAGGACATTAAACATTAAAAAAATTAAAAGTAATTTAGAATAGATTATTCTAAGTAAACCTGAACCCTCAAACTTTTCAAACAGTTCCAAAAAACAATATATTTTTCAATTTCAGGGTATTGACTACTGGGCAGATATATAACCATTTGAAATATTGCTCTATTAACTATACATACAAGAAGAATAAGTCATTGACTATAGCCTTAAGTTACATCTGGATCTTGTGGAATAACATTACTCTCTTCCTGACATATTAGATTGATTCAAACATATTTATCGCTTTGTGGGGACACTGGAATTTTCAGCTTTCCTGGAAGATTTTGGTCTGCCACATTTAATAAGTGGAGGTAGATGGACAGTGAAACTAACAAAGCTTAAGCTGCAACACGCTTCACCCTTCAATGCCTTTAGAAGGGACCTTAGAAATATGTTCATATGGTCATATGTATGTTAAATTTTTCAAATATAAGATACTTTAACTGCATTCAGTCAGGGCCAGTGTGTATTTCTACTTTGACTTCTTCTCTGCCATGCTTCCCTTCATGTTGGGTGACACTGGAGTGTCTCCAGCATTTGTAAAATCTGGTTAAGGAGAAGCTGAGTTAGAAACACATTTAAATTCACTGTTATTTCCTTTCTGATCTAAATAAATATCTACACTTATTCCTAATTTTATTTTTATAATGTAATTTTTTTTTATTAAAGAAGACTCCCAAGTTGTCAGTGTTTTGGATCTTCAAATCCTGGATCCCCCAAATCTGTTCCTGATAGAAGCCCTAATAGTAACCTTGAGGACAACATAATCCTGGAGGCTTCTTGCAGTTTTCATTGTGACCTGGTTTTATTTCCAGTCTCAATGAACTATATTAATCTTCTGCCACTAGTGAATTGTATTTCACCTGGGCTACATGAGTCTCCCTACACTGAATATTGACCCATTCAAATAAAGTTTCTGCATTGACATATAAGGTACGCTTTCTAAAAAAGAAAATCCTGTCATGTCAGTTACAAATCTCTATTTTTCATACTTCTAGCATAAAGTCCAAAGACCTTATTATAACTTGCAAGCTAGTGGATATTTTATCTCTCCCTCCTCCATCCCAACCACCATACCCTATATCCCAGTCCAGAGAAGGGCAATCCTCTTTTAGTGATCATTTCCTGCAGAAAAGCACTCTCAGGTCTACCCACAATCTCCTAACTATATTGCTTTTCTAATCCATTTACAGTAGGATTAGATATTGGGGATAAACATCTGATCCCCATCCGATTCCCATCTGATGTGATGGGAATTTTCACTTGCAGTAACCTGGATTGGGGGGATAGGGCCTCTTGTCAGATTCTGCTGGGTCTCTAAAATGAGCAGTGATGGGGGCGCCTGGGTGGCTCAGTTGGTTAAGCGACTGCCTTCGGCTCAGGTCATGATCCTGGAGTCCCGGGATCGAGTCCCACATCAGGCTCCCTGCTCAGCAGGGAGTCTGCTTCTCCCTCTGACCCTCCTCCCTCTCATGCTCTCTGTCTCTCATTCTCTCTCTCGCAAATAAATAAAATCTTTAAAAAAAATAAAAAAAAATAAAATAAAATGAGCAGTGATGTAGATGTGAGATTAGGAGAACAATGTTTCCACTATATATAAAAAGAAGAAAAAAGTTAGAGCAACATAGAAATAGAGGGACAATTGAAATAGTGATGCTGAATGACGTAGACATAAAACACCACATGGTCCCAAAGAAACAGAGAGAATCAGCTCATGATGGCTTGCTTATGACAGATTCCAGTTGCTCATGGGACCTATAGACTCCCCTGGATACTTAGCAGATGTCCCTCTTCTTTCTTGGTTAGACTTAAGTGGGTTTCTTTCCCTCATAGTAAAATAATCCCCTCAAAATTAAAATACACAAATTTCTCAATACACTCTATGTTCTCTTGTCTCCACATTTCTGCACATCCCTCTACTTATAACCTCTGTCTATGATCCTCTCCCTTCTCTTCAATTGCTATCTCTACATCTTACCAAAATCTTCCTAATCATATAACTGAACTCATCTTTGTGAATATCTATCCTAGGAAACCCTTCCTAAACACTATAGACTGAATTAAATATCACCACCACCACCCCCTTATTTCTCCTTGTTTATTATTTCAAATAGTAAGAAATTTAAGGATATAAGCTTATTTTGTACACAGTCCTATTTGTAAACACCCACATAGTGCTCAGTCCACAGAGGATGGACCATAATTAATATTTGTTAAGAAAGGAAAGATAAGAAGCAAAGGAAGAGAGGAAAGAAAGAAGACAAAAAAAAAAAGACAAAAATAAAGTGGTTCATTAACTTACAATGGTCATATCAATAAATGGACAAACTGAGGTTTGAACTCATCTTGATCTGACCTTCCAAACAGGTTCTTTCTTACATGATAACTAACTTGCTCCACTCTACATCGTAAGAAAAGCACACAGAAGGTAATATATAAATGGTAGTTAATCTTATGCTATTTGCCTTTTCATGATAAATATGGTAACTCAGTGTAAGAATCATCTAATTTTATTCCTAATTCATTCATTTATTGTAAATGTACTTTGTGCTAGGTACTAAAGAAGTGTAGGATGATTAGAAATACATGGTCTACTAAGGTAAAGATAATAATTGCACAATAAGAATAGCATGTACATCTTTAACTCATTTTTATAATCAGATTTTTATTTTATTATTAAAAGAAAAATGTGAATTACTTCTTGAGAGGAATTCTTGGCCCTACAATATACAATTATGTTATATACACTTTCTACATTACTAAAAAAAAAAGAGACCATCCATTAAGGCATTACCAATGGTGTTGCCTACCTAGATTATCAATGCAGAAAAATAAGTTCTAATGAACATGAAGTTGCCAACACATTGCCTAATATAGTAGCAACATGCATGCAAAAAAATTTATTCATTTTCATAGATAATTCTTAATAAAGCAATCAGGCAGTATGTGAGATCTACAAGTGCTAATCAATAATAAGAAAATAAATAAATGCTCAAAACCTACATTTTCAACCCTCTGCTTGCTTTGTTATATAGCTGATCTCTAGTTCTTCAAACACACCTTTAAGGTATTTAGTGGGATTCCCTGGAAACAGACTCTGAGATGGAGATTTAAGTGGAAGAAGTTTACTGGGGAGAGGTCTAAGTAAAATTCCCCACTGAGGCACGAGGGACCAAGATTCCGTAGAGGGAGAAGTTGAACGGTGGCTTGTTTTAACAGAAGCATCAGTTAATCTCACAGAGAGCTTTGAACCCAGGATGATCATGTAAATCAATAGTAGGTACCACAGGAGATATGTGAGATATTGATTGAGAGAATAACAAAGACCAGACTTTCGTATATCCTGCGTAGGTGGGTGCAAGTTGCCTCAATGAATGCACATAGCCTAGGGCGAGGCAAGAGCCTTCCAAAGAGGGCAATTCCTAAAGAGGACACACTTCTATCAGTTTGGAAGATGAGTTCTCAGTCCAAAAGGCAAACCAAGCAGCATCCACTATGAGGTCATTTGGTGGTCAAGTTATATGATTACAGCAAACTGCAGAGTCAATCTTTTAAAGATAATGTGTTTGTGCTTTCACCTTTAGGAACGAACAAACTATACAGAGACACAATTTCTAACACAAAGGGAAATGAAGAATTGGCAATTAGAGTAAAATCTTTATATTTTTCCTCTGCTGGAGATATCTAAATAATTTGAAGTGCAATTATCTAGATAATTGTGTTAACTTTTTATCTCAGGATATGTGACTCATTAAAGTACCATCAAATGACATTTTAAAATATGCAGATATCTGTATGTGTATTTTTAGAACACTGTAAAATGTTTTCCACATGTTAAACTTTCAGAAAGAAGGCAACTTTAGCTTATTATAGTCACCCTCCCTCCCTCCCTCTTTTTTTTTCTTTTTGGCTATCAGGGCTTGCCTCTTACCTCTTATTGAAGGAATCAATACAATAACTTGTTATTCTAATTTTAAATACAGATTTTTGATCCATTTAAGTTAGATAAATTTGCCTAATAATTTGATTTTTAACTTGTTAGTAAGGATCATATAACAACAGTATTTAAGTCACTCCAAATGAGAAGGCATTTTTTCTGCAAAAGTCTTCTGACTGTGTTATTCTCAATTAGTTGTCTCTATCAACAGAATTCAGGAGGCATCAGTGGTAACCTAAGAAAGTAAATCTCAGTGTGAGAATAATTTGTCAGATCACTTTCTTCTCAAATTGCTTTCAATAATTACATTTGTCTGTAAACACTCAAAATACACATTTTAAGTTAAATTATAAAAAGAGAAGAGGGGGGCGCCTGGGTGGCTCAGTTGGTTAAGCGACTGCCTTCGGCTCAGGTCACGATCCCGGAGTCCCCGGATCGAGTCCCGCGTCGGACTCCCTGCTCGGCGGGGAGTCTGCTTTGTCCTCTGACCCTATCCCCTCTCATGTGTTCTCTCTCTCATTCTCTCTCTGTCAAATAAATAAATAAAATCTTTAAAAAAAAAAAATAAAAAGAGAAGAGGAAGGTAGTGAATTATAAACATCTTATATATACATAGAAGTGAGTGAACACTACTTTTGGTAATTCAAAATTTTAATAACTGCATCATTCTTCCTAATTGCATGGTTTATGTCTTGCCCATAAAAACATAAAAGTTACTAATTTTCCATTATACACAAACATGTTAAGCATACTGCATAGATGGATTTTACATTCTTGTTTGCCAGAGGATCTTCATTAAGCAACAAATACAAAGGAAATTGCACAGTTAAACATGAATCCATTCTTCATTTTTGCTTCTTGGCAAAAATTAAGAACCAATATCTTATTTTTGGAGAAAGGCACCTTAATTAACATTTGTTTGTCCTAAAATTTTTGTCAGGTTTTATAATATAATGCATCTTAAGGTCAAGCTCATGTTTAGAGATATGTACCTGGGGAAAAAATATGGCACTTTTGTCATCCTTATATTTGCAGAACCTAGTGGGGTGCCTGGCTTTCAGTAGATGTTTATTGAAGGTGAAAGAAATTAGCTAACTGATAACAGAGGCCAACTAATTGAGTGTCAGTGTACCAAGTTAATTATAGTGTTTATAGCTATGAACACTATAATGTTATACTCATCCTTGAAAAACCATGTGTGGAAGTAACTTATTTTATTAAATATGTGTATATAAAATAATACTTGTTGATATAATTTCTTATAAAGTGTGGACATTTAATTGTATAAATAACATTAGATATAGAGGACATGTACATTATTAAAATGTCCTAGAGAAAATAAATTACCTTACAAACTTAAATTTCTAGCTATACTACTTGGCATATGTTTCTGGCATCTTTAAACATACTGATAACTAGCATGGCTGCTTGAATCTTGGAACAAAGCTCTAAAAATAGTTGACATTTTGCTGTTTCTATGGTAACAAAGAAAATGGCTTCATACTCTAGCACTGTTCCCACAGAGCTTAATGTTCTCTCTAGATTGCCTATACACTATACTGCTATGTTATTGTACTAAAAACCACCATTACTCTTTTCTTCCTGTCTTTGATGTGTCTGATAGCAATCTGATCACTAGTGTAACAATCGGAGTATTGACCTGCTATGGTTAAAACAAACATTCCAGTTATCTTTCAAGAAACTGAATTTTATCTCAAAAAGTGCTAAGATCAGGCCAGGCTTTTATATGGTTTGAACTATATTAAAAGGCTCCAGATAACTTCTCCATCTGCTTCAATGTCTCATATTTACCAGCAGGAAAGCGTTCTTTTCGGTGATATAATTTCCCACCTCTTTTAATGAACTGACCACCGCTGACGACTGGGGACTTCTAATAAATCCCATAATCTCTTTGTAGCATTCACACCAATTGAAGTATACCTGTTCCTCCAGTGAATTATAAAATTTCATCAAAATGGGTGGTTTGTCTGTTTCCAAGGGGATCCTCAGTGTTGTAGGTAGACTAAGAACCTAATAAATGTTTTTTTGAAAGTGTGGTTGGATGAATAAAAATGTGTTTAATCTGAGAATGGAAAAATTAATTTTCAACATGCCATTTATACTTTTTAATTTCTAAAATATATCTCTCCATCCCTGACAACTCAATGGGAGTAGTACGCCAGTTGGTGATGGTGGTAGGTATAACAATAACTCCTCAAAGATGTTCAAGTCCCTATCCCAGAAACCTGTGGATATGTTAGATTACATGACAGTGGGGAATTAGGTTATACATGGAATTAAGATTGCTATTCATCTGACCTTAAATTAGAGTGATTATCTTGGATAATTATTGTTGGGCCCCGCTGTGGACTGAATGTTTGTATTCCTTCCTCCTAATTTATATGTTGAATCCTAATGCTCTCAATGTGCTAGTGTTCAAGGTGGGACCTTTGGGAGGTAATTTGGGCATGAGGGCGAGGTCCTCATGATTGGGATTGGTGCCACGAGGTCCAAGAGAGCTCCCCTGCTTTTTCTGCCATATGAATTTACAGCAAAAAGATCGCAAATCCGCCAGTGCCTCGATATTGGAATTCGCAGCCTCCAGAACTGTGAGAAGTAAATTACTGTTGTTTATAAGCTACTCACTCTGTGATATTTTGTTGCAGCTGCCCAAACAGACTAAGATAGGCTCAATATAATCACAAGGGTCCTTAAAAATAAAAGAGGGAAACACAAAGAGAACCGGGGCGGGGAGGGTGGCAGCATGAGAAGCTCTTGGCTGGACAATGCTGGCTTTGAAGATAGAAAAAGATGGCCCTGACCCAAGGGAAGCAGGTGTCCTCTGAGCTGGAAATGGCCAGGAAACAAACTCCTACAGTTTCCAGAAGTAATGCAGCCTTGCTGACACCTTGTTTTTAGTCCAGTAAGACCATTTCAAACTTCTGACCTACAGAATGATAAGATAAAGGAGGGTACTTGTGATAAGCACTAGGCATTGTATGTAAGTGATGAATCACTAAACTCTATACCTGAAACTAATGTTACACTGTATGTTAACTGGAATTTAAATAAAAACTTGAAAAAAATAAAGGAATGAGCTACTGTTACATTCAAAAAAAGAAAAAGAAATTTCTCTTATTCTAAGCCATTAAGTTTGCAGTAAAATGTTACAGTAGCAAATGGATGCTAATTCAGTGAGGAACAAAAATAATTTTCAGTAATAGGGAGTTGGCCTTGTATTAGAGAGCTAGATAACTTTATCTATTGAGATACTTTGATCAAGGTTAATGTGATAAGAGAAAACACATTGCTTCTAGGGGAAGTCAATCTCTAAAACAAAATGTGACAAAATGAAAGTAAAATTTTCATTGTTGTGTATTTAAGAAATTCTTTTTATTTTTGCATCTTTTCATTGGAAAAAAATCCAAGTAGGGTAATTTTTATCACTAGATATGAATGAGAAATACATTAATGAGGAAACAAACAAGAAACCAAATCATTAGTTTCATTTATCATTAGCATATGATTCAGGGTATTATTGTCCTGCTGATACACTTTTATTTGATGGATTGCTTGTCTATGATAATGTACCGTCACCAATTTTACTCCACAGATTTAAAAACATATGACTTTACCGCTGACATAGAAGTAATATATATAGATGAATTACGCATAAAGGATTTTTTTAAATTGAAAGTATAGTTGACATACAACGTTATATTAGTTTCAGATGTACAACATAGTGATTCAACACTTAGATATATTACAAAGTGCTCATCACTCAGTGTATTTCTCATCTGTCACCATACAAAGTTATTCCAGTATTACTGACTATATTCTATATGTTTTACTTTATATTCCAATGACTTACTTATTTTACAAAGTTTGTACCTCTTAATTCCTTTCACCTATTTTACCCATCTGATTCCCACTCTCCTGCCCTCTGGAAACCACCAGTTTGTTCTCTGTATTTATGAATCTGTTTCTGCTTTGTTTTGTTTTGTTTCTGAGATTCCACATATCAGGGAACTCATACACTATTTGTCTTTCACTGACCTATTTCATTTAGTGTAATACACACTAGGTCCATCCACATTGTTCCAAATGGCAAGATTTCAATCTTTTCTATGGTTAAGTATTATTCTATTCCACATCTTCTATAAGGGACTTTTAGTGTTTTTTAAATTCAATTATACTAGAATTCTCATCTTCCTATTAAGATATTAAGAATAGAATATAAAGACTAGAATGATTACTCCATTTATAAGGATGTGTTTATTCTTTTGAAACATATATTAATTGTCTTATTTTAAGTAAAGAAATGACATGTTTTTTCTTACATCTAAAAACCATGACTCTCACTGGTGTGTGGAGAATGGTTTATGAGGGAAAGTAGGAGCCCAGGAACAATATAAAAAGATGAGACCATGTAAGATGATAGTGATTCAGGTGAATGAGATGGTGATTTGATTTAGGATAATTATAGATTAGATAGAAAGAACTGGATATATTCAAGAAATGTGGATATTATTTAGAGTTAAATCTGTCATAGAATACAAATGGATATGATAAATAAGGCACACCAGACCAGAAACACAATCTAAGTTTTTGATATAAGCTACTGAATGGATATCTCCTGAAAAGAGACAGACAGATATAAGAGCAGGTTTGTTCGTGGAAGGTAATTCATGTGGTACTTCAATAATTCTGTTTTGAACATGTTAAGTCTGAAATGACTACTGGGTATCAAAATGGAAATTTTAAGTAAAAATTTGGATATAAAAATCTGAAATTTCAAGGAGAGATCCAGGGTGAAAACATAGATTTGTATATAGAGACTTATAGATGGTAATGAAAACTATGGACCCAGTAAGATTCCTGGGAGGATGACGGGCTAAAGGAGAGGACTTGGGCTACTCCAACATTTGGGTTTGAGTGGAAACAGAAGAACCAGCAAACAAGCCTGAGAAGAGAGTCTGTGAAGTAGAGGAAAACAAGAAGTGATGTAATAGAAGCCAAAAAGTGTGAACTTTGGCTTTGACATTTGACAAAGACATACCCCATTGAGTGCAAACAAAATAAATAAACCAAAATATTGTTTCCATTAATTTGTATATTGATTATGTTTTTACCTTAAGCTTTTCACTACTAAAGTAAACAAGCAATTCATCATATTGAAATATACAAATATGTTATTTTTATAATAGTTTTTTCCATTTGGGACATTTGGTCAGCTTTCCAAAATGTGTCACTTTGATCTAATAGGTATTTACTCACTTGACCAATTTCATGTAATTATTTCATATATTTGAAACCTTAAATTATCATTATCCAAAATCCTATTTCAGTGGAATAAATCTATTAAAACTATTGAACAAATACTTCATTGTCTCCTTATAAATAGAAATCAATTGCTTTTTCATCTATATTTTATTTCAATTCAATGACCAATTACTGAGAACATACTGTTCTAGCTATTGTTCTTGTTCTTGGAAATTAAGAAGATAATAAGAGCTCACACTTTGTGAGAAGAATAGCAATCAGTATTGAATTTGGCCAGAGTGGCCAAAACAATAGCTGCTTAAATTAGATAGACATTTATTTCTCCTGTGTGGAAAAAAGAAATATCAAGGTAATATAAGGGTGATAAAGATAATAATTATCCAGGACACAGTTCATGCCAGCTTCCTATACACACGGCTTCCATCTTATGACATCATTTGATTATATTCTGAATATTCTCACTGTGGCAGGCAGAACAGAAGGCAGAACACAGGATCTATTCTTCCCTTTAAGGGCAATTCTTGGAAGTCTTATATAATATTTCTTATATCCCTTAGGTGAGAACTTAATCCCATGGCACGACCTATGATGTAAGCTGGAAAATGTAGTCTTTCTTATGGGAAGTCTTATCAGCCATCTAAAAATTGGGATTTCTCTTACAAATTAAAAAGAAAAGAACAAATATCGGGCAATTTTGCAGTATAGACATTCACATAAATAGATCTTCTAATAGATAATAAATGATTTGCCAAAAAATAATATACAGAGTACTGAAGAACACACAAAAAAATGGAACCTCACCCAACCTGGGTAGAGTAAGAAAGATTTAATTTTCCTTAATCTGAATCTTGAATTAAAAAGAGTTATGCAGATAATTAGGAGTGAAGGGAGGGAAAGGTCTTCTAAAAAAGAAATTACAATGAGCAATAACACCCAAAAGAGAAATATGTCACCTTAGTAGGGATATACAATTAGGTAAGTTTTTTCCTAATGGAATAAGTAATTTGGGGTGTGCACACAACTAGAGAACTAGGCAGATGAAACTCTCAGAGAGCATTGTACATTATGCTAAGGAACCTAGATTTGCTTTGTAGAATTCAGAACATTGTTAAAAGACTTCAAGCAGAGGACTGACATTGCCCAAACTGCATTTTAGCTAGATTATTCTGGTAAGATTGCAGACAATGGATTTGAAGCAGAACCATGTGGGAAGTAGGAACATAACTTGAATGATAACACAAGTCTTTGGAAAGATGATGAGAATCTGAAATAAGGATAGGTAATAGGGAGTGTTGTATAATAAAGACTTTGGCTGGCCTTTATCCCTGGTTCCTAGAAGGAAGCTTCCAAATCTTTGAAATTTCATGAGTGACAGGAGTATCTTTGTTATGCATGGTAGTCCCCTTTGACCATACCCGAATTTATGCTAATGAGGTGACTCAGGATCAGGGCTGGCCACACCAGAAAGACCAACCATGTCATTAGAGGGCTGGGGCTTTGAGTCCATTAATATCTGACTGACCTCTGGGGAAGAGGGGACCAAAAGATTGAGTTCAACTGCCAGACCATCAATCATGTTTGTGTAATAAAATCCCAATAAAAACTCTAGACATGGAGGCTTGGGTGAGCTTCCCTGGCTAACAGCATTCTGTGTGTATTGTTACACATCAGTGTGACAGGAGAGTGATGTATCTTGACTCAATGAGGAACTTAGCACTTAGGATCCTCCCAGATCTCACCCTACACATCTCTTCTTTGGCTAGTCTTGTTTTGTATCCTTTTCTGTTGTATAAAAAAGCAAACAAACAAACCTGAAATTGTAAGTATAGCACATTCCCGAGTTCGGTGTTTTTCTAGTGAATTACTGAAACTGAGAGGATAGTGGAAACCTGCAAGTTTGTTGCCAGTCTGACCTGGGAACTCCTGGGCTCAAGGCTGGTATCTGAAGTGAGGTTAGTTTTATGGAGGAATGTGCCCTTATCTTGTAAAGTTTGGCCTGATTCTGGGTAGTTAGTGTCAAAATTGCATTGTAGGGAGCAAAAGAGGAGAGGGAAGGAGACTTTAGGCATTTCAGGGCAAAGGAAGCTAGATTTGGTAATTGATAAAGGCCAAATATAAGAAATTACAATAATACTCTAGGTTAAACATCAGTTGAATTTAATGTGAATTGGAGTTAGATGCTCACCTCAAAATGTTTCATCATGTTTACTACCATGGATGTCTGGTAAAACTTTTTAAAGTTGTACAGGCTGTGAGCCATTTCTTGTTTCATAGGACTACCCTACGGAAAGCAGGACATCCAGCATAATTGGTCCCTGCCCACTAAACATGCTCCTAATCATGATAACCAATAACACCCCAGAAAATTTCCAAAATATATCATGTGTATTGGGAATGACTGACTTAATGACATACAGTGAGAAAAAACATGTGGCCACAGGTAAAATGTGAGGGAAAACAAATAAAGCAGAGATAAAACAGGCAATGCAGGCACCTGATAATAAACAAAAAATAGCATACAAGGAAAAAGAGTATGATAAAATGGAAGCCGAGAGAATTTAATAAACAGCAAACAAATTAAAAATTCAGAATGTCTTTTGAAAGTGAGAAGTAAAGGATTATAAGTGACTTTTACATAGTAAGGCAGTTTTCACTAACAAGGAGAAAAAATTCTGACTTTATAGATTATCTTGTTATCTGTTTTTCAGAATTAATAAATTTCAACTAATGTCTAAATACTGGAGGAAAGGAAGGAATTCCATCTGGAAATTACAAATCTCAGTATCTAAAATTAAATGTTTGATGCAGCTAGTATAAAACACTAGAATGCTCTTATGTCTACCTTTTTTTAAATATCTGAATTTCAGCATATAGTATGATTATGTGAGTAACTAGAATAAGTGGATGACTGGCCACACATTTTTTACTCTTCATCCAGATGTTTTGTCTACATTTATACAAACCATAAAGGTACATTTTTAAATAAAAGATGAAAATTCTACTTATCCAGCTAAATATGTAAGAAATAGGCAATATGAAGTTAATTTTTAAAATTTAATTTTGTTAGCTCTGCATTTAGAAATGTCTATGCATCTTTCACTGCTACTAATATAAAATGATATCTCAGCAACTATTTGTTGCTTTGATTTACCTATTAATTTTATTCCGGTTTTAACTAGGTAAAAAACAAAAGGCAACTTTAAGCTACCTTCACTTTAATTGAAGTTGAAGAAGATGTGGCTTAAACATCAATCTGAGAAATTTCTGGTAAGTGAATTATATATTCTTTGACTGCTAGGCAATATTTATTTAGCAAACTAGGTTAAAATGACAAAATTTATGTAATGGTTTGTATTTTCAAAGGATGATACTAAATAATATTGTTATATGTGTGCATATGTAGCAGAAGAATAATCCTTGTAATAATTGTTGGCTACCTGTTCCCTAATTTTATTTGGTTCTATTGTATATCACTTGGAGGAGAAAGTACAATTTATATTGCATTTTGCTATTGTGATTGTACAGGATTATCAGATCAATCTTTTAAATAAAGAATAATTAAATTTATAAAATTATCAGATATTCCAATTAAATTGCTTAAGTTGAACCATCATTTTATTTAAAATTAGTGAATTATAAATACATAGTTTGATTTATTTTTTCTTGTGGACTTAATAATGAATTAGATGATATTCATCTATTGCCTATCAGTCTTCTGCATGGTTGGCTCCAATGCAACTTAAATAATTTTTTACTCGTCTTACTAATATCTTTTCCATTTAAGTTATCATGTAATAATATAGTCCTATCCTATGCCCATAACTTACTCTTCAAAGAAAAACACATATTTTATCATAGGAGAAATTTTTTTTGCTTTTGTGAATATAATTTTTTATCTATAAATGAGTTTAAATTTTACTATATATATTTAGTATTACCTTAATATAATGGAGTAAGTTTTATGCATCATAAAGATTGTTTTATTATTTGTCTCCCTTACTTGTTCTCTACCTGATAAATCCTTTAAGGATTCTAGCAGGAAAAAAAAAAAAACACATTTAATGAACTGCAATGTTAGAGTAATTTATTTGCGGATTCTCTTAAGAAAATCTACCTTCAGACAATAATCCACCCTTGTCTTCTGAACAGACCGACCTTTTTATCTGAGTTAATAGAGTTTGCTTTATCTTCTCACCCAACCCTCTGTACAACAAATAAACATATTCATACACAGACACAAACTCAGCAAGAGGGAGAGAGAGACAGCCAATGGTTGTGGAAACACTGCTTCCTTTGTTCTTCCCATAAATCCCTTGTGTAATTACCACTCAGGCCTTGTCAAATCTTTATTTAAAGAATTACATGGCATAATTTTATTTTCCTTGAAAGTTAAATATTTCTTCTGACCCTTGATAAATTTACTTTTCCATGATAAATACTGGGTTTCAAAGAATGAAGTATAGATTCTACTCCATTGAAATCAGAACTCTGCTATCAGGAAAGGTCTTTTGAAGATCAATGTGGACTTCCCACCAGAGTGAGGTTGCCAATGAAAACCTTACTCCAAATGTGCCACGTGTGCATCTGTTTCCTTTATACCAATATACCAATTCTTTTTTCTTAATTTGTTTACAGACATATTTATAATTTATAATGCACTGGGAACATAAAGATGAAGCAGAACCGGGCCCTGTTCTCAGAGTTGACTTTTAGCTATTGTTTCTGATCAGGCCCAGCACTTCCTATGCCTGACGAGATTAAACAATAAATTTATTTCTTATCTCTTAGCTTTTAAAACCATATTTGAATGAGTATATCTGCCAGTAGAGTAGAATAAAACTCTCATAGTCAGTCACTGGGTTCCTCAAGAGTATATACTGACTTTATTGATTCAACTTTTAAGTTATTTTAAGAGACAGAAAACTTATACCTGCAATTCTACTTGACTTTCTTACAACTGACAGTTTTCTCCCATTGTCTACTTCTCAGAATAAGAATTCAATCAGCTTCCAAGATAATTTTCAGAGTGTCTCAGAGAGGCTAGAGGAAGTATACTTGAAATGAAGCTTATTGCTTCCCAATGGTCTGGGTGAAAATTACACATTATTATGAGCAAAATGCCACGATTCCAAGTAGCCCATGTAGACATCTTCCTCATAATAGTCACCAGTTTCAATGACCACATAGACTGCATCTCTGCTGCCTTCAAAATCTGCTCACTCTATTTCCAGACGTTTCTTTTTCAAACCAAACTTAAAACCACAGATCACCTGTATTCTGTCTTTCCAAAACTCATCCTTACAGAAGTATATTATATGAAAGAATTTGCAAGTTATCACACACTTCTGATTTGAATGAAAAATTATAACACACTGAAAAGAAAGCATATAGTTCAGAAAAACTGACTCAGGACTTGACCTTTGTTTTCAAGCTTCTATTTCTACTACAATAAAATATATTCTTCCAGGTGAATTTCTCAATTAGGTTAAAGTATATATATATATATAATTAATAGTAAATCATTTGAAATAAATTGACATTTGTCTCATAGAAGATATTTAATAAAGTGTCCTAAACCTGTAAGTTGTTACCAAAAAAAAAAAATCTGTAGAGGACAGGATATTTTTAGAAATTATGCAAAATTGTAATGAGTATGTAGGTTTGGGAAAATATAGGATAGCCCTTTAAACATAGAGGTAAAAAAATAAAATAAAATAAAAAAATAAACATAGAGGTAAATTGCAATTTGGCTTCTCTTATAGGAATCAGATAACCGAAGTATATTCATGAATAAGTGTGATACACAGGAATTTGTCATGTATGTGGTGGCACTAAGAATATGGATTGCCCCAGTGAATATATCATTGGATAATTTAACTTTATTTTTAATCTTAACAGCTAAATCCAGGATTTATCATTAGGACTTAATGTTTTTGTTTCTTAGTGGAATAAGAATTTTGCTAAAGATTTCAGTTAAACCAATTTCACGGTAGCTTTATCTCTGTTTCATTTGAATTGATATTATCTTGATCTTGAGGGGTTTTTTTCCAGTTGTTATCACACCAAAGCTAATAAGTTTTGTCCAAATTTTGAAAAGGCAATGTTGATTTTAGTACCTTTCTAAAATCTGTAAAGAAAAGCTCTACATGTTCTCTCATATCATGCCTCATTAATATATCTATATGATATATAATATCTCATACTAACATATAAGATGTTAATATATATTTTAAACACATAATTAATATATATTTAGATATTAGTATATGAGCTATCATATATCATATTAATCTTCTAATGCTTCTGAAGTTACCAGTACAATGTAATGGGGTATAACATACATTACTACTTTAACAGGTTACAGTGAATGTGTTTTGAAAGATAGTTTAATAAGATTAGAATAAGAACTAAGACTTTGTCTTGCCCTCAAGTAACTCCTAGTCAAGTATTGGTTGAAAATATAATAAAAAAGTATAAAATAATAATAACATAAATAATAAAACCACCTACCCTATTACCAGAAAAAGATAACTGCTATAACAAATAAATACAACATTCTGTTGGCAAATATAATAAAGTTTTATCATCATTCCAATAGTAATCCGATTTCTGGGTAGGAAAGTCTCCTGGACACGTACAGTTTCTTTCTTCATTTTCTATTTGTCAAGCAGTGTTTTAGGCTCCTTCCATTTTTTTAAAAAGATTTTATTTATTTATTTGAGAGAGAGAGCACACACATGAGAGAGAAAGAGGGAGAGAGAGCACAAACGTGGTGGGGCGGGAAGAGGGAGAAAGAAAGACAGACTCCCCACTGAGCAGGGAGCCCAACGCAGGGCTCCATCATAGGGCTCAGGGATTACGACCTGAGCTGATTAACCGACTGAGCCACCCAGGTGCCCCTCCTTCCATCTTTTGACTCTGTCAAAAGCAATGGAACCCTCTGCTCCCAGTCCCTATCAGGGAAAGAAAGAATGGAGGATCTTACAGATTGGCTTTTTTTTTTTTTTTTGAGTCTGGCTTTGTAGAGTATATAGCTGACCCTTGAACAATGCAAATGTTAGGGGTGCCAACCCCCTATGCGGTAAAAAATGGGCATGTAACATTTGACTCCCCCAAAACTTAACTAACTACTAATAATCTTACTATTGACCAAAGCCTTACTGATAATATAAACAGTCAATTAACACATATTTTGTACATGTATTATATATTATGTTCTTACAATAAAATAAGCTAGAGAAAAGAAACTATTATTAAGAAAGTCATAAGGAAGAGAAAATACACTTACAGTACTGTACTGAATCAATGCCATACATTTATATAATTATTGAAAAAAATCCATGCATAAGTGGACCCATGCAGCTCAAACCTGTGTTTTTCAATGGTCAACTGTATATAAATAACTTCCATCATTATTCCATTGGTCAGTACTCAATCTCATCACTCCAGCAAGTAAAACTGTGAAATATAGTCAGGCTATGTGTGCAGGAGAAAAGGGTAAAACATTCAAAATCTAGCCAGTGTCTGCCACTATCTGCCAGTTTGGCTACCAAATATCCATTTCACCACTCCTCCATACCTGGGACACATCACCTCCTTCCTAAGTGAGGTAACTCAAAAATCCCATCTAACTACTAGTTGACCCTATTTTAGTAACCACATTTAACTACTAGCCCATGTTTTCCAAGTGATGAGTAATTGTTTGTATTTGTTGTTTGTGGTATGAACTGAAAATACATGTTATTAAAAATTATATGCATCCCCACACCCAATATATAATGATAAAGTGAGGGTGGGATAACTGTAATAAAATTTGCCCAGAATGGGCAGAATGGAAGATCCAGAGTGGTCACAGCTTCATAGGAGTTATTAGAATCTGTTGGGCATGCATTATGAAGGTCTAACTTGGGGTGAGGAAAATGTTCTGTACACTCTATCTTGTTCTCTGATAACACCCCCTTAAAACAGTACTTTTCATGGTTCCTTCCTCTGCTCCTTAGAAAGTAATTTTCTTGTTTACTATCCCCCATGGCCACAGCTAACATGGATGATGGGGAGCATGTCTTCTTTAGAGAAACATAGATGTGGCACCTGCTTGTCAGGTTACAATTGGGTTATTTCAGTAGAGGGTAAAAGACACAGCAATCACAGACCATTTTATAAACTAGGCTTGCAGTTTCTTTTGCAATATAATTTTCTCAAAAACTTAGGAAGCTTTTTATCTATTTGCTTCCAGAAAGCTCCATGTGGCAATAAACACAAATTTGTACCTAAAATTATTTTTCAAGCTTGACTTTTTCCTTAATATTTCCACCTACCTCCTCTCTGATTAATGACAGCCACCTTGAGGCTACAGAGACTAAGGGTCTTGAGCAATATTCTTGATCTGAATTTTTCCTGCAAAACTGAGTCACTTAGTTTAACTTAGGAGTTTTCTTGGAATTTTATTGCTCAAAGCATTTTTTTCCCTTTTTTTTTTTTGTCTTATCTCTTACTATTTAGGGTACAGAGTAGTTACTTTTCCAAAACTTTAATGCCCTGGATTGGTGAACTTTCTCCATTCCCTTTAGTCTCCCCCTGAAAATCAGCCACTTCTTTTATGGGCAGCTTTCTTTTTTATAAGGACTATGAAAAAACAACTCACAATAATTGATGGGTAATTTCACTTCTTTCCAGGTACTACTTTAAAATTATAGGCTTGGGGTGCCTGGGTGGCTGTTGGTTAAGCATCTGACTTGGTGTAGGCTCAGGTCATGATCTCAGGGTCCTGGGACGGAGCTCCGCATCTGGCTCCACACTCAGTGTGAAATCTGCTTGTCCCTCTCCCTCTGCTTCTCCCCATTCTCTCTCTGGAATAAATACATAAAACCTTTAAAAAATAAAATAAAATTATAGGCTCATTAAGTTTATAGTCTTTATTTCAAATTATTGCAGGTAAATTATTATTAAATATTTTCCCACAAAACAATATGGCTCACCAGCCTTCAAACTTGTTTTTCAATTCCTTTGCCTCCTCTTGTCTGACCACTAAGCCAATAGCACATGATCACTTTTGTTTTTGTTGAAAAGCAATATTATCTTTCTGAGTAGGAACTTTTATATAAGTAAGGACAAGCCACTGTTCTAGCAAACAACTCCAAAATTTCAGTAGGTTAACCTGAAAAATGCTCATTTTTCATTTACACAAGAGTTTAATGTTTGTTTTATTGGATGACCCACATGGAAGGTTCATCTCCAAGTTGGTGATGCACACAGATCCAGGTGCCTTCAAATGTTGTCTCTGTCACCCTCAAAGGCCTCAGTACACATTGCCACCAGCTTGGCTAATAAGAAAAGAGAGAAAGAGAGTAGAAAATCTGCTCTTATTTTTAATGATCCAGGCCTATAGGTAATGTCCATAGCTTCTAACTACATTTCTCTGGGTTGTGAGACAAAGAGAACAATTAAATGCAATGCCAAAGTTCTTGCCTTGAACAATTGGGCAATTTATTGCACCATTTAATGAAAAGGAAACACGAGTTTGGAGAGTGTGGATTGAAGGGTTCAATTTGCACACATTAGGTGAGATCCATAAAAGATTCAAGTGGAGATGTTAATTAGATAGTTGAACTATCTAACTAGATTTTTAGGGTAATGTCAGTGTTGGTGATATAAATTTAGGAGACATCAAAAAATAGAAGGTGTCAGGAGTCCATCCAAATCCTAAAGGAGAACACAGGCAGCAACCTCTTCTACCTCAGTCGCAGCAACTTCTTCCTAGAAACATCGTCAAAGGCAAGGGAAGCAAGGGCAAAAATGAATTATTGGGACTTCATCAAGATAAAAAGCTTTTGCACAGCAAAAGAAACAGTCAACAAAACCAAAAGACAACCGACAGA
>NC_138374.1:120620046-120694140 GCF_054177405.1 Leptonychotes weddellii
ACTGTTGGATCACAGATCTGTACCTCTGAAACAAATAATACAATATATGTTAAAAAAAAGAAAAAGAAGAAGATAGCAGGAGGGGAAGAATGAAGGGGGGGAATTGGAGGGGGAGACGTACCATGAGAGATGATGGACTCTGAAAAACAAACTGAGGGTTCTAGAGGGGAGGGGGGTGGGAGGATGCGTTAGCCTGGTGATGGGTATTAAAGAGGACACGTTCTGCATGGAGCACTGGGTGTTATACACAAATAATGAATCATGGAACACTACATCAAAAACTAATGATGTAATGTATGGTGATTAACATAGCAATAAAAAAGAAAAAAAATAGAAGGTATAAAGTTACAGAACCAGATGAGTTCACTCAGGCATTGTACATAGTACATAGCTAGGGAAGAGAAAAGGGCCAAAGATAGAACTCTAGGGGATTCCAACATTTAGAAAGAAGTCTGGAGAATCTGGCAAAGGCATCTAAGAAGTTATCAGTGAGGTAGAAAGAAAACTGGGAGACTGTCAAGTCCTGAATTCCAAAAAAAAGAAAATGTTTCAAGAAAAAGAAAAAAATCAATGCTCTCCCAGGTCAGATAAGATGAGGGCCAAGAGTAAACCAGTGAATTTGGTTAAATGAAGGCCATTTCATGGCCTCAACAGGAGCAAAGACTTTGGAATTGTAAAGGTAGATCTAACTTGGTTTTAGAGAAAACAGAACAGAAAAATAGGGCATTTACTTGAGGAAGAGGGAGAGATGAGCTATATTAAGGAGTGAAATATGATAGCATATTTGTAAATAATCCAGTAGAAAGAGGAAAATCAAAGAGACAAGAGAAAAAAGAATAATTATAAAACAATATATGACTGAGGAGAGAGGGGATGGAATTTTTGTACATAGAAGGAGAGCTGGTCTTAGAATCCATCCTTTTTGAAGAAAAAAAAAATGGGTTTCTGGATTAGTAGTAGAAAAAATAAAGCTGTTCTTTCCTGATTCTTTCATTTTTTTTCTAAGAAAAGGGAAGTAGGACAACCAATTTAGGGTGAGGAGTGGGCATATGAGATGAGAGGAAAAGGTAAAAATATTTTTCTCAGCAAAGTTTATACCCTTCTCAGTACTGACCCTGAGAATTGTTGTTTTAGCAGAAGCTTGAAGGTCAATGGGGCAGACCTTGGCTGTGGTGTTGGATGCACCTTAGCAGGTTGCTTACCACAAGGGGTGGGAGGTGCTTAGCCTGGGGTGCTAGCCTAAGCAAAAGTGTAGTTCCTGTCAGGTTTGGACAGCTTCAGAGTACAAGTTGCTGCAGCTCGATCTTGAACTTTATAGGCACAGTGAAGCAAAGAGCTGCTTTTTAACTTCAAGGCAGCTGATTCCCACACATCCTATAGAGCAGTGCTTCTCAAACTAGCTCTGGTGAAAGAACATTTTTCACTTCTGTTATTTTTTTAAACTTGAAATTCATCTTGGACCAACACTTTTGTAAAATATAATGTCAATTAACTATTTCAAAAAATTGAATGAAAATACGTACAAAAAATATAAGCCTCTGTTTTTGTCATTCTATTCAACAGATAAAAAATATTCTCCAATAAATATAATCAGAACAAGCATAAAACAGTGAAAGATAGAAGAATTACAAATTTAAAGACATTATTCATTGAAATTATTTATATACATGATGAATATAGAGAATCTCCCCTGTGGTCATAACTTGTTCCTCAATTGTGACTCAACAAAACTCACATGTGGAGTAATGATTCCCTATGTTAGGCACCTAAAGTCACACTTAGAACAAATTTACATACATCGGTATTTAAAAGTTTTACAGTGACAAATGAACTTCTCTTTTCTTTTTGCTTGTTAACTTATCCAATATAGGTTGAACGAATGCTACTTACAGGGGATAATGATATCTAAACCAATTCAATGTTTTGTTTTGTTTTTCATTCTCCTTCTTGCTTTGACTCTTAATGCAGAAATCAGTCTGACATAAGTAGGTTAACAGGAACAAAAGAAAAAAAATTAAAGCAGTTTTAGCAAGCTTGGATACTCATTTTAAATTTTATTCAGAAAGAAGCAAGAAATGTTACACTTTTAAAATTCATGTCCAATCCTTTACTAGTAACCAGGTCCAACAATTTATTCTATAAAGTTATTGCTACAGTTAAATTATCTCCTGGTGGAAGAAATAGATTCTAGATTCATTAATTTCCTATTCATGTATCTTCATTTGATTGAAAATAAAATTCAAAATATGCTATCAAATTTTTGAGGTTTTTGGTGACAGCTTTCCACAGATTTGCAAAATCAAAATTATCACCTACTTCATGGATAATTGTTGTTTATCGAGTATGGCTTTAATAATCAGAAACTCTGTTCTTTCAGGCTTTCTACTTGCATTTACCCTTTGTTAGCAGATGCTCTTGGTGCCTTATGCAGATCTCTTTGGTCAGATTCCCTTGTTGCTGAGAGTGCTACTAGAGCTCCCAGTTGTACCCTCTGTGCCATTACTCTCCAGAACTTTCCATTGGGTCAAGCTAAGTCTAAACTTCAGTTAAACCCACCGCTTAGTCTAGCTTCCTCTCTTGATTTATTCTGCTTTCCTCATTCCCCGGTAGGTTTTACCAGAGAACACACCCTCAATAAATCCCTGGAGCAGCAACCCACAGGTTCTGGTTATAGGGAAACTAACCTAAGACCTAATGACACAGACTGCTGTTATTCTGTATTTTTAAACTTTGTAAGAAGTCAGCAACACTCAATCACTTAGAAAGAAGGCATTAGACATTATGCAAAATTAGATTTGTCTCCCAGAAATGGTTATTGCATATTGGCAAAATTAAAATTCTGCTAGGATATTTCTCCCTGTTGAATTTATATTCACAAGTATTAAAGTCTGAAAACATCCTGGAGAGGACTGATCTGATACTTTATTTTTCCGAGACTCTTTCCCTCAGAAACTACTGAGTTTCTGCCATTTTTTTGGCAACAGTAAGTAGCGATTATAGGAACATAATTTTGCTTGAGGAACTGCTTTTGGGAAAAGGGTTGGCTCGCTTTTAAATTTGGTGAGCGTGGGACTAATTCTACATTAATTTTGCAAATGTTATCATCTTTAAGTTTCTTTAAAAGTGAGGTACAGTGGAAACTTGACATGAAATTAATTCCTTTTGTGAGGCCTAAAAATTTCAAATTAAATCTTATTCCAGTGAGAGATAGCCTAAAAAGTCTACATAAGCATTGAGTCTTCTGGCTAAGATTGAACAAAGTATGAAATTGAAGAGGATATTTTTGGCTTTAATTTCTTTGGACATTTAACTCATGGGGGAAAGGGATTTTGATTTTACTAATTACTTTAGACTCCAACTTATAAAGACGTTTGATTTGTGGATTTTCCTTTCTCCACCTCCAGGACAGAGTAAGGGCTAGGAATAGAGATAATGGAATTTGATGATGAGAATAGGCTTATATGTAAATTTTGACCATCTCTATCAAGATGATATTTTATTATTGGAATATTTTAATCTTGTCATTTGATTTCACTGCAGAATGTATGTTAGATTTTATTGGACTACATGGAATGTCAAAATGTGGAATAAGTAATAAAATAAGGTGGCTTGGAGTTTTGTCTTTTTTAAAAAAATTCTATTCTGACTTATTTCAGAGACTTTTGGCAGTAAATGTGATTTGTCCATCAGTAGGCCCAGGAGAATCCCCAAAGAAAAAAATGATTGGCGCTGAGGAGCTAGTCATAATATTGGTATAGGACTTTGCAATGAAACTTTTATCTCCTTCCCCAGATGGTGGGAGTGTAGACCACAGCTGTAGATGGATAGATCTGTTAGGTTAAGAGAACCAAAACCTGTCTCCCCTTATCTGTGATCATACTAATTGACTGTTTTACTTTACAAAGTTTTGGGATAATATTCTTACATAGCATTAGATATGCTATGTAAGAAACCTCCATGTCAGGGACTGCTCTGGAGATGTGTTGGCCATCTCTATACATCTGAGATTCAGGAAGAACATAGAATTATAGGTCATATGCTATAGCCTAGACTTTTTCCATTATAGAGGGTTATTTTATGTCCCATTTGAAAAATATTCTTTTTCTCAAAAAATTTCTCTTTTTTCCCCTGCAGGGAACAGGGGTGCTATTTATTGGGGGTCCTGTAAAGGTTTCAACAATGTAATTTAATTAAAGAAAAAAGCATGAAACTATAAATTTAGCCAAGTAGGAAGTATAGATAAAACCCTGTTTTTATTTTTATGCCTCAAAATTATACAGTCAATCCTAAAGCAGCTAAACTATTCAATATCATGCATGCACTTTATGAAAAGCTGCTTTTCAAAATTATGCAATGCAAAACCACTGAGCCCCATAGTGATATAGCTGAATGCTTAGGTTCTAAAATGCTAAAATGTCTTAGGTTTAAATTTCCATTGTGATGGTAAATGGGAAAAGTAGTATATCATCACATGATTAAAATGTATGCAATTTTTGATTACCAAAAATAAAAAATAAAGTGTTTTTCCCCTTCAAAAAAACTATTATTAAATTTATACTGAAGTAATTGAGAGATATGTTCCACAGAATTAGCAGGAGTTTGCAATAAACTACTATTTGCATTTTAATGCATAGTTTTATATGGATCCATTACATGAAGCAAGTCTTGGATAATAGCTCCAGAGTTGGATGGGCCTAATTCACTTTATGTGAAATACAGCCAAGCTAAAAAATTTATTTTCTGGAAGTGGGGGGCTGGGTGACCTTCAACTATATGGCTATTTGGAAAAAGAGAGAAAATTAATGGGAATTCACGAGACAAACAAGATAGGAAACTATATCAGGTTAGTAGAACCCTCTGCTGAACCTAATAGAGGAAACATGTAGAAAGTTAGTAAATAAGAGAAACTAACATAGAGAAATGGAAAATCTCTGAAGAGGTAGTTGAAAATGCATGGAAAATTTGTATCCTACAGTAGAAAGAGTGGATTTCCTAGACGGATGATTTGAGAGCAGGGCCAACTTCAGTTATATAGGGCCCCATGCTAAGAACGTCCTGCACTTTATTTAATAGTCTACTTTGGTTTTCTTGAAATCATTCATTTTTGAACAAGTGTCCCTCATTTCATCTAGCACTGAGTTGTGAGCATCTTTGGTGGAGGTGGAGGGGACAGTTTCCATCTATGCCATCCACTACTATCTTTTAATGTCCAGTTTACTATAATAGAACATAGGGCATTTTGGGTTCAAATTCTAGCTTTGCTACCTACTGTATGGTAATTTTAGATAAATTATTTTACTCCTCTGATTCTTAGTTTCCTCATCTGTCAAATGGGAATAAGCTGCTAATGTACCACATTGAATACTTACATATACATATATGTAATTATATATTGCATAAATATATATCAAAACCTTAATATGATACAAGATTTCTTCTGAAGGTGGTTTCTAAAGTAGTTTGAAAGTTTCATATGCTCTTTGGGTTTGGCATCTGTGATCTTCAAAGGCATGGGTTGAATAGAACAATGGCATAAAAAGAGGTTATATCATGGTAGTAAAGAATAATGAGAAACTGAAGAATAGAGGAGAGAAAGGAGATAATTTGAGTGGGAGATGTGTTGGAAAAGGTGAAAAGGGGAACCAATGGCCAAGCAACAAAATGGAAGATTGACTTTTATGGAGAATTGTAAGCACTGAGAAACTTCCAGTTTTGGCATGGGTGACAGACTTTTAAGAATGAGAATATCTATTATCTAGGAGGATTATAAGACTTTGATGAAAGATCAATTCATTACTATAACTTTCACTACACTTGTCATACACATAAATCCCAGCTGCAAATGTTTCCCAGGAAGATCAGAATTAAATGAATTCTAGATGGAGCACTGGGTGTTATACGCAAACAATGAATCATGGAACACTACAGCAAAAACTAATGATGTAATGTACGGTGATTAACATAACATAATAAAAAAAAAGAAAAAAATGAGTTCTACAAGTGGATGGCATGTATTTAAGGTCAGAGAGAATATGTAGAACAAAAATGAAATCAAGAATAAGGTGGATAAAATAATGTGGAATACCACTGAACATTAAGCACCTAAGACCTTATGAATTTTGGAAAACTGTAAAGAAATCTGCACAACATGAGTTAAATAACTTTTCCCAACTTTTGTTAGAACCTTAAAGTACAAGGGAAACTTACTTGATGTATGACTGATTTATAGTGGTTCAAATTAATGACAAAGATTGTAATCCCTACTACTGTGCCATATTCTCATATATATGAGAAACTTTGGAAGTTAATGTAGGTGTTAATTTAAAAATTGCTACATGTTGTATACCATAATATGATAAAAAAGAATAAGAGTTTTAATTAGGGATAATAACATTAAATTGGAGAAAGTAAGTATTTCTAAGGCTTTAGATGCCTGAGATGCTACAATTTTCTTTCTTAAAATTTCATTCTTAATTTATTCCTTAAATTCAAAGGAATTATTTGAGCTTTAATGTTCAGGAAATCAAATAGGTGCCTATTTACATAGACACTAGATTTTTGAAGAAATTCAAAGTGGATGAGTTCTAGTTTTGTTTGTAGGGATAACCAAGAGAATTATCTATATAAGGATAACTATTTTCTACTGTATAAAATAATCCCTATTAAATATAAATTAGGATATCTAACTTTTACCTATATTTTATGCTATAGAGTTTAAGAGATGAAAAATCACATGATTAAGTGAGTTCATTTAACCATGAATCAGGGCTTGTTAAAACACAGATTGTTAAGCTTCAACTCCAGAGTTTCTGATTTATTAAGCCTAGGGTGGGATATAAATTTTGCATTTCCAACAAGTTTCCTAATGGTGCTGATACTGCTTGTCCAGAAACCACATTAACAGAAGCTCTGCTCTTCATCATTAGTCATCAAAGAAGAGCAAATTCAAACCACAATGAAATACTATATTCTCTGACTAGAATGGCTAAAATTAAAGAGATTAATAGCAGATAATGCTGGTGATGATATGGAGCAACTGGGACATTTCACCATCATTGGAGCATGAAGTGGTAAATCCCTTTGGAAAACTGTTTGGAAATTTCTTATTTAGTTCAACATTCACCTATCCATGCTCAGAAATTTTATTCTTTTTCATTTTACTCGAGAGAATTTTAAACATACCTCCCCTAAATGACTTTTTGAAGAATGTTTATGACAGCTTTGTTTATAATAGCCCCAAATTGTAAACTAGTCAAAGGCCCATCAATAAGAGAATGGATGAATAAATTGTGGTACATTCATACAATGGAACACAACCCAGTTACAGAGAGGGTGAACTACTGATATACACCCAACAAGGATGATTTTTAAAACCATGAAGTTGAGTGAAAGAAGACAGACATCATAGAGTATATACGGTGTGGTTGTTGTGTGTAGTCTCAAAGAAAAAGCAAAACTAATCTATGGGGTTAGAGATACATGAGTTGCCCTTGGAGCATGTTGACTGAATGGAGGCTGATATAAGGTGATCAAATCCTAGATTATGGAAATGTGCTATATATTGATTGGGTTGGTGATGACTGGTGTATACATTTATCACATCTCTTTGAAGTATTTATGGAATTAAGATCTATGCCTCTCACATATATAAATTTGATTTCATTAATAAATATCAAACTTATTTTGTGTAGCATTAGAGTATAGGTATAGCTGAAATACTAGAAAAAGTCAATGATTCCATAAAGACCTCAAAAGCCATACTCACTGGTCAACACTGGTCAACAGTTCCTTAAGAGGAGTCCAAGTTTGATGATGTACATCCTCCCACACATAGGCTTAATTGGGAGAACCTGAAACAGGTTCTGTGTGTTCAGAACCAGAAACAGTTTCTGTGTGGCAGCCGGGGAAGAGAAAGAAAGGATATAATTTTAGGGACCCTGTAAAGGAAAACCTCTTCTGTGTTTCTCTTCCGCTCTCAATACTTCATTTCTGACATCTCTGTGACCAGATGTATGTGGGTTTTTCCCTACTACCAAGCAATTCTCCAGCTCTCTGGACACCAACTGGGTGTCTTATAATTCAGTTCTGACACTACCTGCCTGGAAATAGTGTCAGATCCCACAGGTTAAAGACAGTCCCACAAGCCTGTCCCCTCCCACTACCACTTCAGATACTAATCAAAAGTAACAGTTATTGCCTATACTTTGACCAACTGGCTATAAATCAAAGATTCCCTATGACCCTCCTCCTCATATTTGATTAATTTGCTAGATGGCTCACAGGACTCAGGAAAACACTTATTAGACTACTGGCTTATTATAAGAGGATATAACTCAGAAATAGCCAAATGAAAGACATGCACAGGGCAAGGTATAGGGGCAGGGGTGCAGAGTTTCCATTCCCTCTCCAGGCACACCACCTCCCCAGGACCTCTGCATGTTCACTGTTAAAAGGGAATTTTCCACAGACAATATACTGATCTTGTAAGATTTATTCAGCAATTCAGGAATCAAGTAGCATCCAATCTAGCAGAGAAAGGAAGTCCAAAGAGCTATGCACAAAGCAAGAGAGTTTTATAGATTAAAGTGAATAGGAACCAGGAAGTTATAATGGGCGTTTGCTGATTTGTTAAAGCAAGGTTAGTTTATATGGAGCAAAGGGAAGTCTTGCAGCTGGGTCAGGTAACTTGTCCTGAGTATGGAAGCACTGAAGCACTGTAGGTTGACCTTGGGCTTCTTTCTCTTGGAGAGCTAAACATAGAAACTTGGGTAAGTTTTGGTGAGTGACTCCATCTTGGGCCTAATCTGGTTTCTTTCACATTACCAACCCAATGCTCTCCAAATCCCCTCCTTTTGGGTTTTTATGGAGGTTTAATTACATAGGCATGATTGACTAAACCACTGGCCACTGATGATTGTTTCAATTTCCAGCCCCTCTCCCCTTCCCAGAGATCTGGTGAAGGTGGAATAGGACCGAAATTCCAGCCCTCTATTCATAGACTGGTACTCCCGGCAACCAGTCTCCATCTTTAGGGGCTTTCCAAAAGTTAACAATTAACTATGGTATAGTTGAAAGGGATTTGCTGTGAATAACAAAAGACAACTTTATTTCTCTCATCCCTTAGGAAATTCCAATGGTTTTCGGATCTCTGTCCCAGAAATAAGGATGGAGAACAAATACATATTTCTTAATAAAAGTTACAATACACAGACTCCAACAAGTTGGACTGCCAGGAAAGATCTTAAATATCTCAGTAAGGATCCATTAGTGTCTTTTTATGTAAAAAGTCATAACCAATCTGCATACAATTTTGGCTAATTTTTCATTCAGTTTTCTTGTTATGTATCTTTTTCTGGACAATGTTTTTTAATTCTGGTTGCAATTTAAGTTCACCCAAGGATCTTTAAAAACATACCAAAATCCAAGACTGCCCTAGAACAATTAATCAAAATATACAATGGTTAAGTTTGAAAACTGGTATCTTTCAAAGGACCACCCTCTCCTGCCAAATGTACTAAACTGAAGACAAATTTTAACATTATGGCTTTGAATGTTGATCTGTTATCATATCCCTTTTCCTCTATTCTCTGTATACAGATTTGTTCTACCTCTGACTTCTACCATTCTGCCTGCTTGTTGATAATTACTACTTAGGTTATAGCTGTTGCAGACCAGGGCAATTGTAGCCTATTTCTCTCTGACTAATTATTGAGTCTTCCTACCTGCTAGTCTTATTCTGCCTACATCCAGCTAACTGGAATCACTGAGGCTATATATAATGTTGGTGGTTTCCTGGTTTGAAACTTGCTGATTCTATGGAAAACAAGCTCTTCGAATGTAAAGCTGTCTGGAAAACCACTGTCAAATATTTTATCTGATCCTATTTCTGATTATATTTACGCTATGTTCCTTGAATACCAGAAGTAACATGAAGAAAAAGTACCATCATCATTATGCAGAAAATATGTTTGGGAAACTAAGGGGAGAAATAGTTTTCTGCTTCTTACTTGTAACATGCATCCAAATTAGCTTTAAAATCACCTGCCAATGTTCATTAAGCCAAAAACATATTTGAAAGAGTTGGTTGAATGGAAATGTGGGCTGAAGTGCCAAGTCTATTCTTTTTTAATACCATTTAGGCTATTTACACAGTAACTGCTTTTAGGAGGTTTTATTTTGGTTTTAATAACAGCATTGGCTCTAAGAGTCTACCAAAACTTCCTCTTATATCTTAACTTTTTAAACAGGTATTTAGCATCCTAGCATTGCATTATGTACATAATTTGGATATGACCACTGAATTAAATGAGAATAGCTTTCTTTGTTGTACTATAACTCAGGAGGAGTCACATTTTTCACCTAGAAGTAGGAAGGGCCTGACAGTTCAGAAAGAGGGGTTCTGTTGAACACGGGTAAAACTGTGCCAAAGTTCAGATAGTTTTCTTTTTACTCATGGCAATGCAGGCATAAACATCTTAAATGAATTATGTGAATTGACAAGTACTCACTCTTAATTCAATGTAAACAGTTGATAAGATTGAGTTAATAGTGAGATACAATCTGTTTGGATGATTTCCCACCTGCTCAAGAATCAAAAGGCCATAAGGAATGGAAAGAAACAAGAAGTTTGGCATCTCCATGTGTCCTTCTCTTCATTGGCAATGCCACCTAAAACAAATCTGATTTATTCAGGTTTAAATCTGCATTCCCAGCACTATTTACATTGGGAAAAGTATAATTTGCATGTCACCATCTGTGGAGAAAGATTATTAAACAATAAAGGATTAAGAGATAAACAGCAAAGCCTTGTAGCAATACGTTGAGTCCAAAATTTAAATGCTGAGAATCTAAAAGATTTGTTTAAGGGTCTTTGAATTGTTTTAGGGTGCTGACTCTGTTCTTGGAATTGAAAGAAGTATAAAAATATGGAAAAATGCTTTGTTGGTAGATTATTGATTCTTGGAGTTTATTTTTTTTATTAATATGGTTATATTTTAAGTTTTAATTTATGCTATGCCAACTTGGTTTCCTCCCTCACTTGAATTTCAATATGCTTTATATGAGACAATTTGTAACCTTTATAACACTTAAAAATAAACTCTATGTCCAATTAACATTTATCCTCAAAGCCAATCATTAAGGCTTTAAATAAACATCAAGGTCATTAATTTTGTTTCTTTTTAAATTTCTGTTTTCAAAATTAATAATTTGTTTGCCTATACATCAGTTTTCACTTTGAGGAAAACCATGTATAAGAGAAAAAAGAGGGGCGCCTGGGTGCCTTCTTCTCAGGTCATGATCCAGGAGTCCCGAGATGGAACCCCACATCAGGCTCTCTGCTCAGCAGGGAGTCTGCTTCTCCCTTTGCCCCTCAACCCACTTGTTCTCTCTCTCTTTCTCTCTCTCAAATAAATAAAAAAGAAATGTTTTTATGTTTTAGACACGTATTGGGATTTCACAGACAATCTTATATTATTGGTATCCTATCACTCACCTCCACAATACCTATCTCAGGTAAACTTTCCAGAGACAGTATTTCTAGGCAAAGCAGATGGAAGCATTTTAAATGTAAAAAAACTTAATTTGCCACCATAATCTGTGAATAGAGAGCTATTGGCTCTAAACAAGATACAATTCCAGATTTTGTGAGTAAGCTCAGTAAAAGTCATTCTCTATAATGAAAATTGATGAAAAATCAACATAAAATGAGTAAGATAAAAATGACAACAAAAATCAACTTGATAAATGTTATGTTTATTCAGAGAAAGTCTCTGCCAGCTCTCAAAAATGAGTCAAAACATAACTGATGGGCGTTAATTGGTGACTGCAAAATGTCAAAATCATATTGAGGTAAGGTTGGAGTTACACTGGAGTCTAGAAAAAAGGAAAACAAAAGAATGAGAAACTATTTCATAGGTGTTCTTACTCTTACTGGGGTGTGACTGCTTTTGCTAATCACTACTCCACTATGTAGAAATATCCTTGAAATAGAAAAGGATAATTCACCAAGCTAATATTCCTTTATAGCTTATATTGTACAACATCAACAACTTCATTTATTCTGGTACATTTTCTGGGTTGATTTTTCTCTCCTAATTTTATAATTACTAAACAAAAGGGGATGCTAAGTATTTCTGACAGATGTTCTTTCTTTTCTTTCCCCCTTCCTTCCCTGCCTCCTCCCTCCCTCCTTACCTCCTTCCTTTCCTTCCTTCCTCTTTTTCTTTTTTTCTTTCTTTCAACCAGGTCTCTCGTTGTATAGCTTGTTTATAAATTTTCCTATTGCAAGTTTGGTTAGTGTAAATTGATCACCTATGAATACAATTGAAACATTCTCTATTTGCATGCTAGAAGATTACAAAATAAATAAATAAAAACAGATTGTTTTCAGTTCCTGATGAATGTAATTAACTTCAATGTTATCTCCCAATCTTTACTCACAAATATTTATATGGGTATTAATAGAATTATAAATATGTGCTTGCAGAATGATAATCATATCAATAAGTTGGCTAATAGGTAGTTAAACATTAAGAATAGATGTCTCATAATACATAGCTGGGGAAAAGAGTCACAAAGAGAGTAAGGAAGATGTAAAAGAAAATATCAAAGAATGTAAAGAAGGAGTTGACAAGAGTAGTGATGGAGATATGCTAAGTTGGATAGCCTTTTTTAAGGTATTCTTTTTTTAAAAAGGATTTATTTATTTATTTTAGAGACGGGGAGGGGAAGGAAAAGAGGGAGAGAGAGAATCTCAAGCAGACTATGCACCTAGCACAGAGCCTGGCACAGGCCTTGATCTTAGGACCCTGAGATCATGACCCTGAGATCATGAGCTGAGCCAAAACTAAGAGTCCAACGCTTAACTGGCTGAGCCACCCAGGTACCCCATTTCTTAAGGTATTCTTGACAGGTCTTCCAGGATGGAGGATCAAGTTGCTTTAATAACAGGGAAGAAAACAATTGGGAGTTGTATCTAATTTTCATAAAGGATGTTCATCAAGATATTCAAGCTAGGAGCCATCACAGCTTGAAGTACATTGTCAGAGAAGGGAGTGATCAATATGGACTTATTCTAAAAGATTACAGTTTTTACTAGATAGGAACTGAAAAAGATTCTAAATAGATTATCATTAAAAGAACTTTTTTATTAAAACCTGGAATACATTTTTTAAGCCAAAAAAAAAGAGAGTCTAATAGGTTAAACTATGAAAAATCTTGGCATCCATGGAGAAAAGAAAGGTAAACTGCAATATTGGTCCTTTATGTAACTACACCTCACAACTAGTCTTACAAATATTGCTTCTTGTGTCATAAAAGTACGTAAAAGTACTAGTGTGACATCTTGTTCTGAATCATAAGTTAACTTACTTGGAGATGGTTTTTGAAATATTATCTAATAATAAGATAGTCTCAATACTTTTTACAATATATTTTCTCAAACATTATAAAGTCAAATGGCTTCATTAAAAATTTAGGGTTAGCTTTATTTTCCACACTGATAATATTGTGCTAAAAACAAAACACTCCACTCTTTTATGTTTACATTATTGCAAAAAACTCCACTCTTTTATGTTTACATTATTGCAAAAAACACTTTTATGTTTGTAGTGTTTAATAGTCTTCAGCAGAAATATACATAATATTAATATCTGTCCAGTCACCTTTGTGGATATTAACACTGAATGTTGGATCATGTATAGGTAATTGTCAGGATGTTGTAGGAATTATACCTAAGTGAAATTATTAAGTAATGGAATGATAACACAGCAACAAAAGCAAACTAGGTATATAGTACATAATGGGTATACTGGATTGCTACCTATGTTTTTAGGTACTAGGAAAGGATGTAAGGATAGGGTGTAAATATACACCTGTACATATTGTACTGTTTAAGAAATGTAGCATTGAGATATGTGGTTGGCTTAGGGTAGAATATTTGGCACATTAGTATATGCTGGCTGATTTGAGAACCAGGTTTTGAACTGAAAACATCAACACTGAAGCTGAGTTTATCTCCTGGCTGGAGAGAAGCTATACATCAATATCATACCATTTCCTCCAAAGAATCATTACCTATCACCTCAAGTTAAGTCAGAAAGAGATTTTTAAACAAAAATCTAAGCCTACTGATGATTAACAATATTATGTTATCAAATACATATCTGTGATAGTCAAGATGTTACTATATAGTATAAACATACAGATCTTTAAATATGTTTATTATTACAGGCCAAGTTAAGTCATGTATTGGATATGTTAAATTCAAGTAGTCTTGAAATGTTAATCAACAACCCAATTCTTCAAACAAAATCTTTTAAGGAAATGCAGTATCTAGAACAAGAAAATGTGAAAGTGATCTGCTTGAAGTATTACATAGACCAGGAACACTAATCACTCACCATCTTTCTCTGACACCCACTCCTGTTATTTTAGGGGAATTCCTACTCTTCTAGTTATCTGTTGTCTGTAGTTCTAAAATTATTATTACAGTACAGTGTAATATTAGTTTCAGGTGTAGAATTTACTGATTCATCACTTACATGCAACAACAGCTGCTTATCACAAGGGCACTCCTTCATTCACATCACCTATTTAACTTATTTCCCCACCCACCTCCCTTCTGGTAAACCTCAGTTTGTTCCCTATAGTTAAGAATATGTTACTTGTTTTGCCTCTCTTGTTTTCCCCCTTATGTTTGTTTGCTTGTTTTAATTCCACATGAGTGAATAAGTTTAAAATAATATAATATATAAATATAAAATATAAAACTTATATAATAGGGTGCCTGGGTGGCTCAGTCGTTAAGTGCCTGCCTTCGGCTCAGGTCATGATCCCAGGGTCCTGGGATCGAGCCCCGCATTGGGCTCCCTGCTCAGCGGGAAGCCTGCTTCTCCCTCTCCTGCTCCCCCTGCTTGTGTTCCCTCTCTCACTGTCTCTCTCTCTGTGTCAAATAAATAAATCTTAAAAAAAAACTTATATAATATACTTGATATAATAAATTTGGTTTATTTTTTCTTTTTTTAGGTTAAGGTATTGTCTTATTTAATAAGGGATCATGATTAGATGTTAAACCTATTGCCAAGAATGTCTGGCTTAAATTTCCATGAAAACAGCAACAAAAACTGTTGATATGACTCTATCCTAAGAGGAGAGCAATGAGTCCTGTAATTCCTGATGAAAACTACTAGGCTCATCAAAAGGGAAGGGAAAGCAAGTGGGTTTAAATTTCTTTTAAAGATTTTTTTCCAGCTCTATTGAGATATAATTAACATATAACACTATATAAGTTTAAGGTATTACAATTCTGCACCCAATTTCCAATGTTGGGGAAGAGGGTGTTTTCCAAAGAATTTTTGGACACCAACTGGTTGTCCTATAATTCAAACTGATTCTGATACTATCTACTAAAAGATAGTGCCAAATTCTACAGATTAAAGATTCAGTCCTACAAGATTTCCTTCCCCACCACTTCAAGCACCAATTGCAATCCCTAAGTTATCACCTGTGGTGTTGACCAAACAGCTATAAATTGCGAATTCCAATGACTCACTTCCTGAGTTTCATTAATTTGCTAGAGCATCTCACAAAACTCAGAGAAAAAATTTTACTTACTAGATTACCAGTTTATTACAAGGGATGTAACTCAGAAACAGCCAGATAGAACAGATGCATAAGGCAAGGTATGCGGAAAGGGTATAGAGCTTCCATGCCTTCTCGCAGCATACTACTCTCCAGGAATCTCCAAGTGTTCACCAACCTAGAAGCTCTCATAACTCCATCCTTTTGGGTTTTTATGGAGGTTCATTACATAGGCATGACTGATTAAATCATTGGCCATTGGCAATTAATTCAACTTCCAGCACTTCTCCCCTCCCAGGGATTAGGGGGGTGGGACTGAAAGTTCCAATTCTTTAATCACATGCTTGGGTACCCTGGGAACAAGCTCCCATCCTTGGGTTATTAGGTGCTTTCCAAAAGTCATCTCATTAACATAACAAAAGATACCTTTTTGCCTCTCATCTTTTAGGAAAATAGAAGCTCTGTGCCAAAAACAAGGACAAAAACCAAATATATATTTCTTATTATAAATCACAGTATTACAGGTATACAATGTAATGATTTGATACATGTATGGATTGCAAAATGTTTGCCACAATAAGGTTAGTTAACGCATTGTCACCTCACATAATTATCATTTTATTGTTGCTGTTATGGTGAGAACATTAAAACTCTACTCTCATAGCAACTTTCAAGTAGACAGTGCGGTATTGTTAAGTATAGTTACCATGCTGAACATTATATCCCCAGGACTTATTCACCTTATAACAGAAAGTTTGTACATTTTGACCAACATCTCCCCATTTAACCCTTCCTCAGCTCCTGAGAACCACCATTCTACTCTCTACTTCTATGATTTTGATTTTTTTTTTTTTTTTAGATTCCATTTAAGATTTATTTACTTGAGAGAGTGAGCGAGAGAGAGAGCACAAGCCAGGGGGAGAGGCAGAGGGAGAAGGAGACTCCCTGCGGAGCAGGGAGCCTGACGTAGGGCTTGATCGCAGGACTCCGAGACCATGACCGGAGCCGAAGGCAGATGCCCAACCATCTAAGACATCCAGGTGCCCCTACATTCCATTTATAAGTGAGAGTGTATGTATTTGGTTTCCTCTGATTTCTTTCACTTAGCATAATGTCCTCAAGCTCCATCTATGTTGACATAAATGGCAGGATTTTCTTCTTTCTTATGGCTGAATAATATTCGTGTGTGTGTGTGTGTGTGTGTGAATCTCACATTTTCTTTATCCCTTTATCTATTCATGGACACTTCTACTGTTACCATATCTAGGCTATTGTGAATAATGCTGCAATGAACATGGGAGTGCAGTTACCTCTTCAAGACAGTGATTTCATATTCTTCAGATATATAACGCAAAGTGGGATTGCTGGATCATATGGTAGTACTATTTTTAATTTTTGAGGACCCTCATACTGTATTTCATAGTGGCTGTACCAATTTATATTCCCACCAACAAGGGATTAGGGCTCCCTTTCACCATATTCTACCCAGCATTTGTTACCTCTTCCTCTTTTTGATAATACCCATTCTAACATTTATGAGATGAAATCTCATTGCAGTTTTGATTTGCAATTCCCTAAAGATTCAAGTCCTCTGCCCATTTTTTAATCTGATTTTTGCTATTGAGTTTTAGGAGTTCCTTATATATTTTGGATTTTAACCACTTATTGTGTGTATTTTGGATATATTAGATGTCTGGATATATTTTCTGCCGTTCAGTAGGTTGCCTTTTCATTTTGTTGACTGTTTTCTTTTGCTTTGCAGAAGCTTTTGGTTTGATGTAGTCGTACTTGTTGATTTTCTTGTTGCTGTTGTTTGTGCTTTTGGTGTCATAAACAAAAAATTATTGTTGAGACCTATATCAAGAGTTTTTTCCTTTATTTTCTTCAAAAAATATTACAGTTTCAAGTCTTACATTTAAGTCCATTTTGAGTTAGTTTTGTGAGTGATGTAAGTTAGGTTCCAATTTCATTCTTTGGCATGTGAATTTCCAGTTTTCCTAACATCATTTATTGAAGACACTATCTTTCCCCATTGAGTACTGTTGGCTACCTTTTTAAAGATTTGTTGACCATGCATATGTGGGTTTATTTCTGGACTTTTGATTTTGTTCTATTAGTCTATAAATTGGATTTTATGCATGTAGTTTGCTGTTTTGATTACTATAGCTTTGTAATATAGTTTGGATACTGAAAGTGTGATGTTTTCAATTTTGTTCTTAGGGTTGCTCAAGCTAATTGGGGTCTTTGGGTGGTTCCATATGAATATTAGGATTATTTTCAATTTGTGTTAAAAATGCCATTGGAATTTTGATATGGATTACATTGAATCTATAAATAGTTTTGAGTATGGGTATTTTAAAACTATTAATTCTTCTGATCTACAAACATGGGATATCTTCCATTTACTTGTGTCTTCTTTAATGTCTTTAATCAATATCTTGTATAATTTACTATATAGATCTTTCATTTCTTTTTTTTTTTTTAAGATTTTATTTATTTATTTGAGAGAAAGAGAATGAGAGAGAACATATGAGAGGGGATAGGGTCAGAGGGCAAAGCAGACTCTTTGCCGAGCAGGGAGCCCGATGTGGGACTCGATCCAGGGACTCCAGGATCATGACCTGAGCCGAAGGCAGTCACTTAACCAACTGAGCCACCCAGGCGCCCCATAGATCTTTCATTTCTTGGTTAAATTTATTACTAAGTATTTTTACTGTTTTTATGCTGTTATAAATGGGATTATTTTCTTTATTTCTTTTTCAGATAGTTTATTGTTAATATATAGAAACACAACTGAGTTTTGTATGTTGATTATGTATCCTGAAACTACTGAATTTATTTTTATGTATCCTGAAACTTTACTGAATTTGTTTTTAGGTCTAACAGTTTTTTGGTATAGTTTTTAGGATTCTGTATTTACAAATTTATGCCACCAATAACCAGAGACATTTTTACTTCTTCCTTTCCAATTTAGTTGCCTTTTATTTCTTTGTCTAGCCAAATTCCTTTAGCTAGGACTTGTAGTACTATGTTAAGAAAGAATGGTGAGAAGGGACAACCTTGTCCTGTTCTGGATCCAATATTTCTTTTAATAAGCTTTCCACCCACCACTTCCTCAGAACTTAATGATACAAAGGTTGTTTGTTTAAATGGTATCCCATAGGACCTGTAGGCTTTTTAATTCCTTTTCATTTTTTTTCCTTTTTCCTGCTCTGATAGGATAATTTCAAATGGTCTGTCTTCAAGTTTACAGATTCTTTCTTCTGGTTGGTCCAGTTTGTTGTTGAAACTCTCTATTGAATTCTTCAATTTTGTCATTGTATTCTTCAGTTCCATAATTTCTGTTTTTTTTTTAATGGTTTCTATCTTCTTGTTGAGCTCCTCTTTTGTTTTTGTATTGTTTTCTTGATATTGTTCAATTATATACTGGTATTCTTTTGTAGCTCTCTGAGCATCTTAAAATAATTACTTGACCTCTTCCTTGTCCCTAGCCATCTCTATATATCTCAGCTTTGCCAATCTCTGAGTGGGGTGAAACCAAAGCAGGACCATCCTGCAGTGCTCTAAAAGGCTGGGAAAGTTGGTCACCTAACCCATCTTTCCTTTCCCTGTGAGGAGAACTCTCTCTAGCTGGGTTGTTTCCTCTTGGCACTGAGCAATGCTAGCTTGTGGGATGAGATGATGTAGGCAAAATGAAGCTGTTCTCCTTTCTTTTTGTGTGTTTTTTCTCAATTTTTTTGTTGCACTGAATAATTGAAGTTTCTTAAGTGGACTCCAGAGCACTCTCAGATCCATTTTTGTTTTTGGATAACTGTCTATTTGTTGATCTTTGTCAGGGATGGAGGTTGAGGTCTCCTACTTCACCATCTTAGTAATATCACTCTTTGTGTTTATTCTTACACAACAGCAAATACCTAGATGTTTGTAGATAAGTATATAACTAAATGTCATTTAATTTTTTTTTTCCTTTAGTGTGTGGTTCTATGCAGTCTAGACATGAGTAAATGGAAATCTGTTGGACACAATCTTTTGCTATGTCTATGGAATTAAAATTGATTATTCTGGTGTTTTGAGGATGTCCTGAGAGGCAACTCTTTGTCATTCAATTGACTGTGCCATGTAAAAGAGCTTACTGATTTTTAATGTGACCAAGACAATAGTAATTTCACACATTACACACAGAAAGAACCTACATTGTTTTCAGTGATTTTTTAAGCTAGTTGGTTTTTTTGTCCAGTGCATAAACTATTTTCTAATAGAAAATTGGTTGTTTTTTTGGAGTAGACTGCACTAAACTGTTTAAGCCATAAGGGTGTTGTTTTATATAACAAAGTAGCAATTTACAAAATGGTGAACCAAATCATTAATTACTAAATGATATTCAATGAGTCAAAAGAAGAAACACAGCTTCCCAAAGATCCTAACTAATTCCCAGGGTATAGTTTATATATTAATAGACAATCTTTTTATACAACTTTAGATAGTTCATCATTGCATACTGAAATTTATCTACATAAAAATGCATGGATATTTATTATAATGCAAGGATATTGACAAGAGAAGTTATTATATGTTTAAATATGAAAACTGCCTTACTGTCATTTCATTATTATGATTATGCAGGTTTCTATTAATCTCCTAATTTTACTGTTGAGTAAGCTGAGACACAAAGAGGCTAAGTTACTTTTCCAAATGTATAAACTGAATTAGTAGCAAAACTGGAATCACTTATGGAGTTCCCACTCCATTACTTTGCTCACTGAATCACTTTGCATTTCTGCTTTGTGTGTGAGGATTGTTTTACATTAATTAAAGATACTGACAATAAACACTCATTTACTCATTTTTGCTTTTTATAATGAAAAATGTTCAATTGGATGTTAAAAAAATAAAAGTCTTTATTTTGGCATTCACATTAGCCCAAAACAGCTGAACTGGATGTTTGTCAAATTTGGCAAGGACTGAAGTCTGACAGAGAGTAAACTCATGCCAAGTTCCATTTGAAATTAAATGTTCTGCCAAAGTTATAAGCTACTGAAAATTGGGACTTCACATTAATCTGTCATTTCAATATACTCTACCAACGTCTCAAAAAATTTCTTATTCTAATAAGTAATGTTGATGTTATTATAAAACTTATGTGCTATGGTAAGTGCTAGACTTCCCAGAGAAAAAGACTCTCCTAAGTTTAATTATTTGGAGATTCATTAGATATTCCATTTATATTATATGTTTTTTATTGTTATCTTTAATCATATGCAGCTTTCTTTTCCCATCTATGTTTTGACCCCATATTTAAATGTAGTTTTACTAGTACTCTTGCTTTCATTTCAATTTTAGATGAAATGCTTTAGAAATATTTAGGAGTTCCACTTTTGAGTAACTCCATATATGTGTGAATTTATGGCATATGCTTTGCTGTCCACTAAAGGCAAAATTGTTAACAAGTCTCTTACCCTTGGCTGCTTTCTTCTCCTTTTCTTCTCTTTATTAGAGGAAGGAGCATATTTTCACTTGAAACTACCCCCTTTGAAATGAAAAAGAGCTGATTAGATGTATGCAAATTATTTGCCAAGAGCTTTAAAACCAAAATACACCACTTACAGATTTTTGGAAAAATTAAAAGCCTAACAGGGGAGAACATGTTAAAATACTGTTTTCCTGATACCGATTAAATGCCTCACAGTTAGATTCTCTGGTTACTGCTGCCAATTACTTAATGACTTACAGAAACTCAATGCCCTGCCCTTCTGCCAGCCTCCATACTCTAACCTGTGTCCTAAAGCAAATATTTGGGAGTCACCATTGATTATCCTTTTCCCTCACCCTCACACCCCAACCCTTCTAATTCTAGTCCTAAGTATTTCTTGATTCATTGCCTTCTTCTCTGTCTCTGTTGCCATTTCCATTTTCTTAATCAGAATTTCACCTTGATTACTGCAACAGATGTGGGCTTCTTGCCTCTGTACATACCTCCCTCCGGTAAGATTTTTTCATGCCTCCAGAGTGATCTTTTAAATAGGAAAACTCTGATTATATCTCTCCCTTGATTAAAATCCTCCCGTTGTCCCTCAGTGACGTCATGATAAAATCTGAACACCTAATTCTGCCATGTAAGATCTTCCACTATCTGACTGTGGCTTCCATTAGGTTAATATCCTGACAGTGCTGTATTAAACTTTACATTGTAGTTTCCTGTAGCTCTTGTAGATCCTGTACCATGCTACAATGAAACTCCAACCTGTAGTTATGTTGTAAAATCCACCTGTAAATTATCCTTTATCTAAATAATTCATGTACATCTTTCAAGACTGAATAAAGACATTTATACTCAAGGATGCTTCCTTCTCTGTCCACCCGAGGTGCTGGTAAGTGCCTTTCACCCAGTGAGTATTTGCATCATTGCACTCAACACACTATAAAAGAGTGTCTTGTACCTGGATGTCTCCCTCTATTAGATTATGTGGTCTTTGAGGACAGAGGATGTTTTATTTAGCTCTATAAACTCAGTTTCCCATAGTGTTTGGTGCACAGTGAATACTCAGTATAAATATGCTGAATAAATGAATGAATGAACACATCTTTTTCCCCTTTGTGCTCTCTGGAGTTCAATGTTCCTTCAATTTTTCTTACCAGACTCAAGACAAAACTTCACATGTTTCTATGTGACAATTTATGAAATAAAACTTTTAGAAAAAATGAGCTGCATCATAAATAATAATTATCTTAGGGTAAATTATTTGGTGGACCCTATTGCAAAGCCTTTACAAACATTACCTCACTTAATCATAACACAACCCCATAAAAGAGGTGCCAATGATAACACCAATTTACAAATGGAGAAACCAAACCAGAGCTTCAGAAGGTTAAGTAGCTTATCTGACCAAGATCCTCTAGCTAGAAAGAGACAGAATCCATATTTATTTCCGAGCTATCTAATTACAAATGCTATTCTCCTAAGAGATATCGTATTTTATTCTAAAATCTTGTATCATCTTGCTATAATTAAAACTACTAGTGTCAACACAAATTAGTTAGTTGGAAAAAAATCACTAGAAAAACCAGTGACAATAAACCTTTGCAATAATACAGATAACTTTCGTTTTATATAGTTTATGATTTTTTTACAGGGCTTGGAAAAGATATAATGCTTAAAAGCAATCATTTATTTGACTGATGTTTGCTTTTTATTCATCTGCTTTGTAGATTTGGACTTCAAATTTGTTTGTAATCCTTTTTCCACTGCTCTTCCCAATACATCTTTTTTTTTTTTTTTAAAGCTCTCAAAACTCTGAAAGAGGAAAGATGTTGATGAAAGCAACAGAATGGGATCAGTTGCACTTTTAATATTCTTTCTATTTTTGTCTTTTTGGGGATTCAACAGCCCTTCCTTCCTCTCTTGATGGTTTCAAAGATTACTTTTTAAGCTAGTTATATTACCACAGTGTATAATAAAAAAAAATGTTAGAAGCACTTTTATGACAACAGAATCTTTTTTGTTCCTTTTTGACATCAGCAGCTGAGATTGTTACCAAGAAGAACTGAGAGAAAAGGGAAACATGACAACAATGAAAAACACTTACTTGGGGGGTGGGGGGGATAGACAGCCAATTTAATTCATTCTTAGTGACATAGGCAGGCCCCTGAGGTTAAATGGCTAGAAGATTACATGACTCCAGGGATGGAGTGGAGATGGGGATAAGGAGGCATGGACGGGACTTCCTCCCCATCAGAAAAATTGGCAAATGATCTCAAGAAGATTTCTTTCTAGCCTTCTCATTCCCTCTTCTGATATTCCCATATGGTGATTCATACAATTCAGGTGAGCATTTTTATATTAATTTCCTACCATATGCTCAGGGTAGAATTGCCAGATAAATAAAATAAAAACAGAGCACCTAGTTAAATTTGAATTTCAGATAAAAGATACACTATTTTTTTTTAATAAATATGCCTCCATGAAACACTTATACTAAAAAAAAATAAATAAAAAGTGTTGTTTATCTGAAATTTAAATTGAACATATTTTATTTGGCAATCTTAGTCCAGGAGCTCTTTCAATTTATTTACATAGAATTACCATCCCTTTCTGTGAGGATACACAATATATAAGAGGAGAGGAAATATATAAGGGATTTGAAGTCTGTCTAAATTTTCACAAATCAGTTTTGGAGCCTGAATAAAGTTGTGAGATATGACATTTTATTACTAGGTTTTATTTATTCATCAATTGAAAGATATCGATAGGCATCACATTTTCTATAGTTCCTTACAAAGGTTAGTCTTGATATATTTAAAGTTCCTTGCTGATAACATAAAGCAAATCCCTAGTTCTATTAGGTATACAAAATTCAGCCACCTAGAAAATGGTCCTTACTGAGGTTTCATCTTATAAGGAGTGCTCCTAACTCTATTCCCAGACTAGCTACCAAGAAGGTGACTTCAAAAGTTGACTGGAATTAGCCTGTAAGATTTTATTTTTTAAATCCTAAAAAGGTTTTGTTTTGATATTTTTGTATAAACTCAGTTACTTGATAACTGTAGAATTTGGGGGTAGTTTAAGCCCTCTGGATATCTTAAGAACTGATAAAATTATGGTATGTCTTTACTTACTGCCCATCTAATAATACACAATTCAACATAAAGCAATACCAAACTATAAAATATCAACTGAAACACCAAAAATGGTTTTTTGTCACATTTTTGGAAATAGCAAATTGTTTCAAATTTGTTCAAAATAATTAATTTGGGTGCATTTTTTGCTGGTGTCCTAAACATATATTTTGCTATCACATAATCCATCATTGGTATTATTCACACTATGAAATAACCAGTAAATTACTTTTTTAGTAGTTTACAAGTATAAATAAAAATGACTGAGAACAAGGTATAAACCATGCTTATTCATAATTAAAGTAAATGTTTAGTATTAACTATCTGTGGTAACTCTGTACTGTGTCTACTTGCCTAAAGTGAAACTACATTTCCAGAATTCCCTTCCCTGTAGGCACTACCCACAAGATATTTTGTGTAAGATCTGGATGGCAGATCTTAAGTTCTAAAGATTGGTGTAGATCACAGGTACTGCGGAAGCTCATTTACCTTGTTGCTGATCTTCTAACTCATTTCAATAGAGTGGGGCACCAGAGGATCCTCAGTTTCTTCAGCTCACATCACATCTCCTGCTTTTTCAAGTTTTGGGCCAGGTACAGTGCAGCAACAGGACAAAGGTACCTCCTTCTCTTGCAGCCATCATGGTATCATGCTTGTAGGTAGTGACGGTAGGATTCGATAGCCACATTCTCATGAATTCCAATCTGTCTGTGCAGGTTTCAGCTTTTCCACTTTATTTCCCAGCTGCTTGTCTGGCTGACCTAGAGCCAGAACAACAGACAATACCTGCATATGTTGATCTACCCATTCACAATGGTTTGATGTCCAACTTCTATAATGTATCAGCATTCTAGATCACTTGTACCACATTTGTTTCTCTGATAGAACTCTGATTGATACATAGTTCTGAAGGATTATTGGGGGAAATTTAGATGAGATTTGTGTGAAAATGTCTATCCTGAGCTATCTTCTCCATAGCTCTTCCTGATTCTGCATTTTTTTCCTCTAGATTCCTAAGCTTGCCAATGATCCATGTTTCATGTTACAGTAGGACAATCACTTTTTTTTTGGTCAGAACTGGATAAAAATAAATAGCATTCCATTTAATTTCACTTTCTGTAGTTGGTTTATTAAAAGATTCATTTAAATTCAATTAGCTTCTGCCTCTGAGTGTCTTCTGAAGTTCTAAAATTAATTTATCTTGGAGTTTTATAAAGAAAAAAAGGATGATTTAGGAATAATATAAGCCCCAGACAGAATAAACTATATAATATTTACTCATGAGCCAATGTATCTTCACCAAGCTACAAGTAATAGGTGAGCAATTCAGCAAGTAAAAATTACACAACTTCAATTTTTTTCGCAAGACACAAGGAAGAACTTTTCTTCAACTTTTCTTCTCTCTCTCTCTCTCTCTCTTTCCCTTAGCCACTTTGGCCTCAGAAATAAAGAGAAAACTTGTGCTTCACCTTGTAACCGATGCTGCCTGGTCAGAGTATTGTGTGTAACCTGATTCTTGCCCTTGGTTAGTAGGAAGCAATGACACAGCAGACTCTTACAAACTTCTGAGTTGTTTACTGACTTGACTTTGATGTAACTAAATCTGGTTTTAGTTCTCTACTAGTGGGATACTCTTCTCTCTCTAAAATTCCCTTTCAGCTAATAACAGATAATTCATTACTGATGAATATTCCTTGTCTTTTTGTATATGGAAACTTAATATATTTGAACCATTAACTTTTTTTCAGACATTTTTCCCTACACATACATACTTCCACTCTACCCAGGCTCTTTGATGGCACTGCTCTTGGAAAATTATGTAACAGCAACAGAAAGTAATGAAAAGGGAATTTCTTAATTAGCTTTCAGTTTGAAAAGATGAGACAAGAAATGAGATTTTTTAATGGATGCCAGTAAGGACAAATGAAGAATCAGATGTTCCAATTCCCCCATGATGCCTTAGAAATGCATAATCTCTTGAATTTGGATCCACCTTGAAGGAGGTAGGAGATGAAAAATAAATAAGGGCAGTATGAGATAATTTCTGTCATAGGGTCTGGGAATCCCCAACCATAGTAGAGTAGTCACACTGCCAATAAGAAGCTATCAAGGAATTGATTACTGGCAGAAAAATATAGAGTGTATGAAAGGTGTGAAAGAGTAGTACACAGAGCTGGAACCTTATCTATTATGAAAATCTGCTTATCATATATCAACCTTGAATAGTATAAAATCCTATATTTGTAGAAGGTCAAAAAGTAGAAATAATAAGCAATAAATATAATTACTACCATTTAAATGAATGTATACCATGTGCCAGACATTTGTTAGATACCTTATATACATTGCCTTTAGTACTTTCACAGCACTGGAGGTTAAGCATCCCCATTTTATAAATGAGGGAATAGAGTTCTTAGTGGGGATGTGATTTGCCTAAGGTCACATAGATAATAACTGGAAGACCTTAGATTCTGTCAAGGTTTGTCTGAGTTCAGAAAACATTTCCTGTCTAATGTGTTACTGTTCAAAAGCCAATTCTCCTGATGTGCATATTTTTTTAATCAGAGAGACCTGTAATTATTACTCTTGAATTTGTTCAATAAGCATTTATTGAGCACCATATTTGTGTAAAATATTGGGCGATAATATGAGCTTATAAGAATAGAAAAACATATAATAACAATCCTCAAATTATAATTTTCAGAAAGTCATGATGCTTCTTATGAAAAATATTATTTGTGAATTCAATTATAGCTATACTTTATGAATTATATTCTCTTGTTTTCAAAGAAAATTGTTTACAAAAAAACACATAGTAAAAAGTATAATGTATATAATAATATATTATATGAAATTTAAAAACACATGTAAAACCATGGAGGAAAAGAACCTTAGGCATTAATCAAAATATGGCATTCAAATAATTAAACTGACTCTAGATATTTTTACTACCAGTAGATAAAGAGAAATAACCAAACTATCTCACTATAAATTTTGTGGAATCCCCTCACCATCACCTGAATTATTCCAGAAAAAAATATGAAACAAATCTCTAGTGGGTTATTTGGGTCCAATTTGCTTTAAAAAGCAGATATGGACTCAAATTAACATTAAATTCTTTCATTGTTTCTCCAAATAACAAATCTAGACTCTAGAGTTTGGCTTATACACTTATCCTTTTAGATATTTTTGATGCAATTATATTTCTGCAGCACTATATTGACATAATTAACCCCTTCCCCCTCACAATTAATCATCTCTACCCCATTTTCTTAGAGAAAAGTAATTTAATTTTTTGCTAAAACTTATTTAAATAAAAATGTTTACAATTTGTTTTTCCTTTGAAATGCTTATTAGTGAAAATAAATATTAACTAGCATGACTTTTAATAGAGTTTTCATAATTTGGATTTAAACCTAATATTTGAATTAGTTGAATTCATTTAGAGTAGCGGAGGATTGAAAATGTCATAAAATGAAAGAAATATCAAATATTAGAGAACGTAAAGCAGTAATAACCTCATGTGCGGATAATCTAAGGATAGAATTGTTTAACCTGTGTTTTTATTCAACATTAACTAATCTTCTTCTAGACTTTTTTTTTTAATGGAAGCACTGAAAGTATTAAGAGAGCACAATGCTTAAAGAATGTTAAGATTCCTCTACAATTAGCAAAATTCTTTGTCATTTTGGCAGAGCTGAAATAATCCCTCACATAACTGCTTAAACCCATGTCAAAATGTCAGCAGAAGCGAAGAGTTTTTCTAGTACTCAGAATCCTATATAAATGTTAAACAGGGGCATTAAGCTCACTAAGACTATGCCCCTGGCTGATTCCCGGGGGTGTTCAACCTAGAGAAAAACTAAATTATAAAAGTTATTTCAGCACCTCTTTAATTTTAACCCAAACTACTTGTAGTCAGAGGAGACACAGTCTGCCAGCCAGTTAGCCATTAATGCTGAGTGAACCAGAGCAGGAAGCAGAAGCAGGACAGTTCTGATCGAAGAGTTCTTGCCTAGGAGTTGGAAATTACTTTACAGATAAACTAGGTCACTTTAGATAAACCAATTGATCTCTTTTAACTTGGCTTCTTAGTACTTAAAATATGAGAACATTGTCCTCATCGTACACAACAGTTGGGAGGAATTACTAATAAATTCACAAGAAAGTTCTCTAAAAACTTTTGAGTGCTAAAGCATACACAGAGATAATTGTTCTGATTTCTTTACATAACAGTAGTGTTTTTACTCACAATGTTTAGAAGGCATAATAAAAAAAAATTGTTGGAAATATGACTACTTTCTTTAGGATGCTTTCATCTATTAGAAAATGAAAAGCCTGAGTGACTTCAGAATGAGACTATTATCTCACATTACTATGTGTGTGAACAGAGGGTTGGAGGATGGGCTAATTCAGAGACTCAATGATGTCATCAAAAATATGGCTCCATTCATCCCTTCTCCTTGCCATCCTAAGCATATTCTTTTTCTTTTAAAGATTTATTTATTTTAGAGAGGGAGAGCGCGATTGGTGGAGGAGCAGAGGGGAGGGAGGGAGAGGGGGAAAAAATCTTAAGCAGACTCTGCTGAGCATGGAGCCTGACCTGAGATCTTGACCTGAGCCAAAACGAAGAGCCAGATGCTCAACCAACTGAACCACCCAGATGCCCCCTCAGCATATTTTCTAGTCACAAAGTAATGGCTGAGGTTTTAGGTATCACTAGCAGATACAGCAAAACAGAGCAGAAAGAAAAGCATTAGTTTTCTGTTTATCTCTTCCTAAGAATTAGGAGACCTGGGTGCCTGGGTGGCTCAGTTGGTTAAAAGACTGCCTTCGGCTCGGGTCATGATCCCAGAGTCCTAGGATCGAGTCCTGCGTCGGGCTCCGGCTCAGCGGTGAGCCTGCTTCTCCCTCTGACCCTATCCCCTCTCATGCTGTTTCTCTCTCTCTCTCAAATAAATAAATAAATAATTTAAAAAAAAAAAATTAGGAGACCTATCCAGAAGCTCTGTATCTCCTCAGACCTTTCACATCTCTTTGAGCAACTCTAAGCCAATCTCTAACAAAAGGAATGAAGCAATATGATTGGATTAGTCTAATGAGGATTTATTTGGGTCAAGTAGAGGTGGAGCACCACAATACTGAATTATACCAATACTTCCTTTTCTTCTCCTGCCCTACCACACTGCTCAATGTAACTACCCATAATGTTAGTGTCCCACTGCTTCATGGTCTTGAATCATATTCAGGCCTTCAATGCTATTCAGAAATACTTCTATTTCTACTTGAAATATAAAATTCTTGAAAAATACTGATGTCTTTATGGTCCCCTAAGGTTTTCTTTGCCTTTTTTGTAAATCTGCAGTCTCCACTCTTATGCTAGGTCTCGTTCACTTGAATCTCTGTGTAAGAGTGGTGGTGTCTCACCATTACCATAGCCCATAAGAAAAATCCCAACTGATTTTGCTCTAACAGAAGTATCATAAACTGGGTAGTTTACAGTTTTGGAGGCTGCGAAGTCCAAAAGCACAGTGCCAGTAGATTTGGTGTGCTGGTGAGAACTTGCTTCCTAGAACTTGCTTCCATCTCTCCCTGTGTTTCATATGGCAGAATGGTAAGGGATCATTTTCCGTTCTTATAAGGGTCCTAATTCCATTCCTGAAGGCTCTCTCAGAACCTAATCACCTCCCAAGGGCCCCACATCCCTATATCATCACCTTGGGGTTAGATTTTCAACATATAAATTTGGAGAGAACAGATTCACTCTGTAGCACTGCCCCCTTGAAATCCCAGGATTTCACAACTCATGAAATCATGTTTATAGCTAAATATTAAACCTTTCCTTTCAGCAATATATCTATACATTCACCTGCTTGCAAAACTTTCTTTGTGGAAGGTCTAGAAATAATTGGGACAGAGTTTAGTTTAAGCACAAGGAAGAGGCCCTATATATTAACTTTTGCTATTTTCCAGTAGTTTTCATTCTAGTTTCTTAATGATCTAAAGTCCTAGCAATAATAAAATTCACTGGTGTCTCTAATCACCATTAAGAGAAGAGACAATGGTACCTGGCTGAATCTCTCACAGCAAATCATAGCAGCAGCCATCTTGAACATCAGTGTCAAATTAAGTATATACATACAGTTTATAACAAAACTTGTATTGAGGTATAAAATTTGAAATACTGCTGTAGATGTGACTGAAGAAGTAGAATCTTAGCAACTGTCTTATGAAATACTTTCCAAGAAAGAGACAAAACTTGACCTGACCTGATTATGCTTTGAAATCCAATATGGATCATCTAAAGAGAGCACTGCACACTGAACTGGAAAAAAACAAACAAACAAACAAAAAACCTTCCCCTGATTTCCACCAGATATACTGAAACTACTTATAATATTCTTAGTTCCAATTAATTAATCTGCTTTTATCTAGTAAAACAAAACAGAAGTGACTGAGTTGATTACTTGCCACACTGTCCAGGAAAATAATTGACACCTCAGCTAAAGTATAATCCTTCAGTGGCTATGTGTGGTGATGGGAGAAATCTTTTGTTTCTCTGGTAATTTCTGGGCCAAGACCAAGTTGATTTTCATTTAGAGGACTTTTAAGAGGTTGATCACCCTGAAATCCCATTTAATAAACAAAAAATAAAAAATAAAGCATTAGCCACACCAGGCAGGAAACTCTATAATTGGTTTATATGTGTATCTCTGTGCCATAGTTTCCAAACTAAAGTATGTTCAGAAAATACCTGGTGAGTTTCTCAGTTTCCATGGCAGATTTCTAAAAACAAAAATCTAGAAGGATACTCAAAAATTTGTACTTAAAGAAAGGATGCTTTGGGATTTCGGATGATGCTTGTCCTTCAATATTTCTTTGGCAATCATTTCATTCAACGTCTTGTTTACTGTGTTGTGCCTGGAGTACATTCTCTTGAAATCTTACAAACGTCATGCAGCTGGGTGGCAGAGACCAATATATGCCACTCCACATAGCCCACTGATCTCTACCTTAGTGTTGTCCTATTCATTGTTCTGTGTTTCTGTATGACTGAATGGTAGTTGGCATTGTTTATTCAATTGCCTAAGACAGAAAACTGGAATTGTCTATGACACTTCACTTACCTTACACATCAAATCAACTACTAAATCTTATCCTTTCATGTCACTAACATGTATTTAATACATTCTTTCCCCTCTATTAGTTCTCAGATTCATTCACCATTATTTTTCATTTTGGATTATATAAATGTCCTACTAAATCATCCCCATTTTTGTACATTCGCAAACTCCACTTCATTCTCCACACCCTGGTGTGATACCGGCAATCCCTTGATTTTTTTTTTTTAAGATTTTATTTATTTATTTGACAGAGAGAGAGACACAGTGAGAGAGGGAACACAAACAGGCGGAGTGGGAGAGGGAGAAGCAGGCTTCCCACGGAGCAGGGAGCCCACTGCGGAGCTAGATTCGAGCTCGATCCCAGGACCCTGGGATCATGACCTGAGCTGAAGGCAGATGCTTAACGACTGAGCCACCCAGGTGCCCCCAGGCAATCCCCTGATTAATGGGCCCATAGATCCCCATTGTCTCAAGATATAATCCAAAAACTTTCAGTAAGACCTCTAATGGTTTGATGATTTCAGTAGTAGAATAAAGTTCCTTTGTGAGTACTTAAGAGATTTCCAAGGGGTATGTTTAGCAGGAATAGTTTTTAAAAAATCAGTTTCCTGACTCTCAAATTCCATATGCTCCTTTCCTAACTTCATCTAAAGTTTCTCTTTTCACCTTCCATGTCATAATTTCTCATTCCCTACTTTATAGGAAAAAAGATGCATATAACTCAGTCATTTATTATGGTATATTCCTTAGTTATGTAAAATGCTTTAGGGTAACTAAAAATGGAAGATTTATTACATCAGAAGTCTTACTGCCTCTTTTTATTTGGAACATATTGTTACTACACATGAAGCATGACTTTAGAAATGAGTTGTTCTGGCAATTGTTTGGATGCTCTGACTCCACATATCCTGGGAGAATGTGTAGGCAGGGAGAGGGATGGTAATTTTCTCTTAAGAATCCTACATTTTTCATCCACTGACTTTCCAAAAAAGGCAAAGACATTATGGGAGAGTTTGATGAGGCAAATCAAAAGGAATAATTGCTCCGAAAAATTAAAGGAGAAAAATGGCCTTTTCTCCCACCTATTATAAGTATGCTGTTTATTTTGGATATATTCGTGCCCCTAAGATGTGCATTAGTTGGAAAGGAAAGTATTTTTAAATAGATTAAGAGGCCCATGCTGTTCATATTAATATACTTCAAAATAACTGGAAGGTTTTCAGGGACTATGAGAATTATGACATTACACAGGAGAAGATCCACAGATTAAAATGTTACATGGTTTTGGGGCGCCTGAGTGGCTCAGTTGGTTAAGCAACTGCCTTCGGCTCAGGTCATGATCCTGGAGTCCCGGGATCGAGTCCCACATCGGGCTCCCTGCTCGGCGGGGAGTCTGCTTCTCCCTCTGATCCTCCCCCTCTCATGCTTTCTGTCTCCCATTCTCTCTCAGATAAATAAATAATACCTTTAAAAAAAAAATGTTACATGGTTTCTTGTCAACTCAGGGCACATTTTATAACTGTCAATGTGCTGAATTGTGTGATGTTTACATGGCTAAGTCTGGGAACTAGGTTTCCAAGAAATTCCTTCCTGATATGTTCCAAGCTAAGAGTGGCCTCTTTAAAGAGGAACCTGTGCCCAATTTTGAAGGCTGAAGTAAAGCAGACACTATTGCTCTTGGAGGGCTGTTAGTCAGACAAGGTGACAGAAAGATGCCTGGAGCCCCAACTTGTCCTTACTCTGTTCTACTATCATCTAATTTTTATTTACTCCTCTTTTTTGGTGAAGTGACTAATATTAAGACTGGAAGATAACATCTAAATAAACAAAGATTATTCTTGGTTATAGGTAAGGTGATTTTGAAATGACCTGCTATACATATAAACATATAGCTATATGAAATACCATGTATTATGAAATATATGGCTCAATTTTATAAACTCAAGTAGCTTTATAGTTCAGAAAATATTACAATTGGCTTCCTAGGGAAGCAGTATCATATATTTAATTGGTGTTTATGATTTATAATAATAAAGATTGATGATATTTAATAGGCTGCTTTCATTGGTCCTGCTGTGATTAGACATATTAATAGAAAAGACTATCAATTTATATTTTATAACTAGCAAAATAGAAAAATAAGAGAGCAATATAAATGAGCTAAATAAAGAAATTATATATAGATTTTGAATTCAATTAAAATCAACACTCAGCCAATGATATCTGAAAAACTAGTAAGACAAACTTATAGATTAACAATAAAATTTTATGAATATGATGATATAATCAAAGTCTTTTCTCTAAGTAGAAATAACACTTAATTTCAACCTAGCAAAATTATTTTTAGAACTCTACAGTCATAAAATTATAAATACATAGGACTCAGTGCTTATAAGATTACAAATTTGCTGTATTAGGTAAATCAAGTTATAAAGTCTTATTGTTATCAGTAGTCTCCTCAATTACTTAAAACTGAATCTACAAGATTATGTTTGGTCTCTACGCTAGGTTTGAAAGGAATTTACCCTTCCTAGTCCCTAAGTTAAGTGGCTTGTATTGTAAGGCATATGTTTCCCTAAGGGCCAGACCCTTCACAGGGATTCCATCCCCTACTTCGTTTCTCATCTCCACTAGAGATACCATGCTATTTTCCAAACTGGGTGATTTCTAGGTCTTTGTAAGTCACAGCCTTGGTACCAGTCAATATTAAATTCTTTAATTTGTTTTGGAGTACCTACTTTAAGCAAGCCCTAGTGCTGGCTGCCCCATAAGGTTTCCAAGGAAAAAGTAGTGTGTACCCCACATGCACACTCAGTTAAAGCAAGAGTCATAAGCTTCCATGAGCATCTAGAGTACATAAATGCCAAGTTCTTACTGAGGAGGGACCACATCTTCAAAGTCAACACTATCTAATATCTTTTTACTTACCATCTCTTGATGTTTCTATAGAACATGGATTGAAAAATATGTATTCTACTTGGGCCCCAAGTATACACTTGTTGTTAGTATATTGCTCTTTAGTGTAAAAACATTGAGGAATACCTTAGGAAAGAGCCTTCTAATGGGCATTAGGAGGCCTACTGTAAAGATGCTGTCCATTACACTCAGTTCAGTATTCTTTGTTGAAGTGTGCTTTTAATGAGGTGTTTTCTAGCTTTGGAATTTGGAGATAATTGTCTTCCTTTGAAAATATGTTTGAGATTTATTACAAAGCCACTGTGAATCATGAATCTGATCAAGATTTCCTTTTTAGCTGAGTTGGAAATCAGAGTCCAATTTGTAGATTCCCCCAGTAGCAAGTTTACACTTTGTGATATGCATATTTATATCTGTCCTTGGCTCTGATTTATATTCCTACTTTTTTTTTCTTTCTCACCTACTTCTAATTTATGCTATTTTGTTACATATTATTTTGTTTTTAAATTCTTAATCTATTTTGGGAACAAGGTGTGATTTAAATTAACAATTTTCTAAAATTATTTTCATGCTTTAGATTTCTCACTTGCTAATATCCCTGGTATGGGAATTTGCACCAAGCTCAAATTATTCCTGCCATAGATCCTAAAACTACTACTATAACACATATATTTTACATTAGTGCATATGGTATAGAGAAAAATTAAGATCAGAGGCCCATATACTCCAATTACCTGTCACAAAACTACAGGAACCTTATCAAGGTCTTTCTATTGAAGACAGAAGAAAACAAGTATTTTTGGAGATGAATGCCAGTTGACAACCTAGGTAAGGTCTCACAAAGTATATTTTATTGTGAACATTATCAAGGATCTAATTCCCAAACTTACTAATGCACAGAGGTCTCTTATTGTATCCAGGAGCCATTGAGTCAACAGGACAAATTCATCTTAAAATATATAAAAAGACAAATGCATAGACCAAAAGGTAAATGTATTAAATGTGCATATGCCATACTGATTAAAAATATACTAACTTATAAACTTACACAAAATAATTTTGGTAAACTTCACATACTAAAAACTAATTTAAGGCCAAAAAATAGTTTCCTTATATTGTCAACATCACTCTAGATATAGGCATGTGACATTCCTTCTGAGTTTGCCGATTTTTATTCATACAAGCCATAACACAACCTCCCTGAAAGTTTCCTGCATATCATTCTCTGAGTATAGTCCGGTTACTACCATTGACCTTATCTGGAGTGATTAACACTGTTTGGTTACAGTAACAGAAAGCCACTGGGGATATCTGAACAAAAAAAGGGGAGAAGGACAGATATGACCTACTAGGTTTCAGAAAGAAAATGGAACCAGGAAACACAATGCTAGCTAGACCAGCTAGACTAGGACTGGGATCTCACTTCCAAATTTTGCTAAAGAGGGGGCTCATTGCCAGAGTTTAGGTCACCTTAACTATGGGTAAGGGAAGAATCATGTTGTCCAAATTATAATCATATGAAAGACAAAAAAAGACATTCTTAATTAAACTAATTAGAATAGTGGGTCTACTGTTAAAAAGAGGTTGCATCTCATGTACATATTTGGAAGTCATAGTCATATTGGAGAAAACTGAACCTGTAAGAATATACAGAATTGATATTAGAGATACATATATATAAATATAGGTAAATTAACATGGGTTTAACAACATAAAACTTAAATTGATCTACAGTGCTTAGGAATTTTAAAATGAATTTTATTGAAGTATCATTTAGAAACAATAAAACATACCCATTTAGAATGTAAACATGAAGATCCTTGAGAAGTGTGACACTTGTTTCTACTGAGAACACATGCCTATTACCCCAGAAAGTTCTCTTACATATAGCAAACCTCCTTAACAACCTAGCCTGAGTTAAGTTCTGGCCTACCTTCTTTCATTAAAAATGAGTGGGTCTTTTTTCTAAAACTTTATGTAGATATTTCATATACTATGTATTCTTTAGAGATTGGCATATTTATTCAATATGAAGTTTTCAAGATTCATCCACATTAATGTATGGATCAGTAATTTGCTGATCATATATATGGAAACCTACTTTTGGGAAGCTCTACTTTGTTCCACAGATACATACGCCTGTCTTCACACCAATACCATAGTCTTCATTATAGTACTTTCTTTTTTTAAAGGTTTATTTATTTATTTGAGAGAGAGAGAGGGAGCATGTGAGCACATGAGTGGGAGGGGCAGAGGGAGAAGGAGAGAATCTCCAGCACACTCTGTGCTGAGTGAAGAGCCCCATGAAGGCCTCTATTTCATGACCCTGAGATCATGACCTGAGCTGAAACCAAGAGTCGGACACTTAACTGACTGTGCCACCCAGGCACTCCGATTATAGTACTTTGATAATGAGATGAAATCAGGTAAAAGTTTTCCAAATTTGTTCTTCTTTTAAGAATTGTTTTGGCTATTCTTGTTCTTTGCATTTCCATATACATTTTAGAATCAGATTGTGATTTTCCTTCTCAAAAATCCTCCCCTCAAAAAATCTCTGTTGGAATTATGTTTCCCATTGCATTGAATTTATTGGTCAGCTTTGGGAAACTTGATATTTTAACGATATTTAGTTTCCCAATTCATGAACATAGTGTTTTGCTCCACTAAGGGCTTTTAAATTTCCTTCTCCTAGCAATATTTTGTAATTTTTGTTTTGTAAGTATTATACATAGTTGGTTAAGTCTATTTGTAATTATTCCATGTTTTAGGCATCTTAGATTTTAATTTTCAATATGTAAAGACTAATATAAAGAAATATGCTTAATTTTTATACACATTGTAATTTATGACCTTATATATTTTTTCTTTTTTAAGTTTTTTTTATTTAAATTCCAGTTAGTTAACATATAGTATAAAATTGGTTTTAGGAGAATTTAGTGATTCATCACTTACATATAACACCCAGTGCTCAAGGGATGCCTGGGTGGCTCAGTCGGTTAAGCATCAGACTCTTGATTTCAGCTCAGGTCTGTGATTTCAGGGTCATGGGATCAAGCCCCATGTGGCAGGCTCCGTACTCAGTGGGGAGTCTGCTTGAGAGTCTCTCTCCCTCTCCCTCTGCTCCTCCCCAAGCTCACAACTCTCTAAAATAAATAAATAAATCTTTAAAATAATAACACCTAGTGCTCAACGTAAGTGTCCTCCTTAATACCCATTACCCATTTAGCCCATCCCTGCCCACCACCCCTCCATCAACCCTGTTTGTTCTCTATAGTTGAGTCTCTTAAGGTTTGCTTCTCTTTTTTTTCCCCTCCCCCTATGTTCATCCTGTTTTGTTTCTAAAATCCCACATATGAGTGAAATCCTATTGTATTTGTCTTCCTCTGACTGACTTGTTTCACTTAGCATAATACACTGTATCTCCATCCATGTTGTTGCAAATGGCAAGGTTTCATTCTTTTTGATGGTGAGTATTATTCCATTTTATTTATATAATACATCTTCCTTATCCATTCACCTGTCAATGGACATCTGGGCCCTTTCCCTAATTTGGCTATTATTGGTAATGCTGCTATAAACATTAGGGTGCATATGCCCCTTTGAATCACTATTTTTGTATCCTTTGAATAACTAGTAGTGCAATTTCTGGGTTGTAGGGTAATTCTGTTTTTAACTTTTTGAGGAACCTCTACGGTGTTTTCCAGAGTGGCTGCACCAGTTTGCATTCCCAGCAACAGTATAAGAGGGTTCCCCTTTTTCCACATCCTCACCAACATCTGTTGTTTCCTCTGTTGTTAATTTTAGCCATTCTGACTGGTGTGAGGTAGTTTCTCATCATGGTTTTGACCTGTATTTCCTTGATGAGTGATGTTGAGCATCTTTTAGTGTGTCTCTCAGCCATCTGTATGTCTTCCTTGGAAAAATGTCTATTCATGTTTTCTGTCCATTTCTTAACTGGATTGTTTTTTGGGTATTGAGTTTTATAAGTTCTTTATGTATTTTGGATACTAACTCTTTATCAGATACGTCATTTGCAAATATCTTCTCCCCTTCCATAGGCTGCCTTTTAGTTTTGTTGAATGTTTTCTTTGCTGAGCAGAAGCTTTTTATCTTGATGAGGTCCCAACAGTTCATTTTTGCTTTGTTTCCCTTGCCTCCGGTGACATGTCTAGTTAAGAAGTTGCTATGGTCGGGGCGCCTGGGTGGCTCAGTCGTTAAGCGTCTGCCTTCAGCTCGGGTCATGATCCCAGGGTCCTGGGATCGAGCCCCACATCGGGCTCCTTGCTCAGCGGGAAGCCTGCTTCTCCCTCTCCCACTCCCCCTGCTTGTGTTCCTGCTCTCGCTATCTCTTTCTCTGTCAAATAAATAAATAAAATCTTAAAAAAATAAAAAAAAGAAGTGGCTATGGTCAATGTCAAAGAGGTTGCTGCCAGTGTTGTCCTCTAGGATTTTGATGGTTTCCTGTCTCATATTTAAGTCTTTCATCCATTTTAAATTTATTTTTGGTGTATGGTGTAAGAGAGCGGTCCAGTTTCATTCTTCTTGTTGCTGTCCAGTTTTCTCAACAACATTTGTTGAAGACACTGTTTTTTTTTTTTTTTTCCCATTGGATATTCTTTCCTGGTTTGTTGAAGATTAGTTGACCATATAGGTGTGGGTCCATTTCTGAGTTTTCTATTCTGTTCCATTGATCTATGCGTCTGTTTTTGTGCAATTTATGACTTCTTTAAATTCACATATTAGTTCTGGCAATTTTTCATGGATTCCTTTGAAAACTCTATTAGCACAGTCTTGTCATATGCAATTTTAAATAATTCCTTTTTATTTTCCAGTCTACAAATCTTTTGTTTCTTGTTCTTGCCTTATTGTAACAACTAGAAACTCTATGATGCTTAGTTGGTTTTTAACTCAAATCTAAGTTCCTGAATGTCAGTCTAATTGATTGTTTTGGACTAATGAAAATGGGTTGGCATGGATTTCCTAATAATACTCCTTATGGTCTATAATAAATAATAGCAGTTTGATATGTGAAGAGGAAATAACAAGTTTCTCTTACTCTGCACTCCATCCCTATCCACTAGAATGGGCAAACAAAACACTGTAAGAAATGTATGGCCAGTGCTTTAGATAAGAAGATAGGCTGTTGAGGTTAATTACTTAATTTTGGTGAAATTATATAGTAATATGCTAGAATATGAGATGATTTGAGGCAAGAGCCTCATTTACCCTGTGTACTGTTGCATCCCTATTGCTTAGAAAAATGTTTGGCACAGATTGAAATATAGAAAATATTTGTTGATCAAAGTGAAAGACCATTCGGGATACCTCTGAGTCCAATATCATTCAGAAAAGCTAGGTAAGGATGTGTGAATAAAATATAGTCATTATTGCAACATAGTTTTTGTACACAAATATAAGGCACTGAGTAGGTAAATTAATTCTTGAAACATTTCCATGACCACACAGGTAGAAAAAGAATACCCTGTATATATTTTTCAGTGCATTATAATTTAAAGCCAAGAAAATTCTTTAAAACATGAGATGACATAAGTGTAGAAAATTGATAGTCTCTAGACCAGTTATGAAAGGGTTTCAGGGCGCCTGGGTGGCTCAGTCGTTAAGCGTCTGCCTTCGGCTCAGGTCATGATCCCAGGGTCCTGGGATCGAGCCCCGCATGGGGCTCCCTGCTCGGCGGGAAGCCTGCTTCTCCCTCTCCCACTCCTCCTGCTTGTGTTCCCTCTCTCGCTGTGTCTCTCTCTGTCAAATAAATAGATGGAGTCTTTAAAAAATAAAAAAATAAAATAAAAATAAATAAATAAAAACAAATGCTCATCTTGATAGATACACAAAGAAGTAATTACTACAATTAAAGATAACATCCATTGAAGCACTGAGAACATTTAGCAAAACTAGAAATAAAATATAGAAGGGCATGTTTGTGGATACAAGGTACCTTTTTAAAAATACCACTACAGGGGCGCCTGGGTGGTTCAGTGGTTGGGCGTCTGCCTTCCACTCGGGTCATGATCCCAGGGTCCTGGGATCGAGTCCCACATCGGGCTCCCAGCTCAGTGGGAAGCCTGCTTCTCCCTCTCCCACTCCCCCTGCTTGTGTTCCCTCTCTCGCTGTGTCCCTCTCTGTCAAATAAATAAATAAAATCTTTAAAAAAAAAAAAAAAGAAAGGATTTCAGCGAGGCACAAGCTTAGCTGATAAGATAAACTAAAAAAGCTGGTACTAAAGGTCAAACAGTTTAGGCAGACAGTCCCCAAAATGCATGTGTCAGGAGGTCTTTGAACAGGACATCATAGAGATCTGAGAAATTGAAAAGGATGATGATAAAAGTACTGCTCTGAAGGAAGCAGAATATATAAATGTGTAAAATGAAGAGCAGCAAGTCAGGAGAAATATTTTCAACTGTGTGTTTAATCTGCTATTTTATTGTTGTTTGGGAGTATGTAAGAATGCTTTAATATGCTCACATATGGTGTTTCATAATGATGAGTTATTTTGTTTATATAGATTTGTTATATTAATGCAGTGTGGGCCTTTTTACCACATGATGTTTTTTTGTCTGTTTTACAGACCATTTGCTCTCATTAAAAGAAGTTGATAAAATGAACTGTCATTACAATAATAGATGTGCCATATTTAATGACTCTCTTCAAAATGTTGACAATTCTTCAAGTCTGGTCATGGGTAAATGGGCATTTGTTGTACTTTTAACTTCTGTGTATTTATAGAAGTTTTCAAAATATTTTAAAATGGTTCCCTGCAAGTCTTTCAATCACTCATTCTACAACTATTTAGGGAGCACCTGCTATATGACAGGCGCTATTCTATGAAGTGGAGATAGAGCAGTGAGCAAAACAGTCTTTTCTTTCATGACTCTTTCATACTTCCTAGGGAAATAGACAATAACTACACAAATTAATATGAAACATAATATCATACATAGGAGTATTAAAAAGAAACATGAAGCAAATAGAGTGATAGAATTCTACTTAAAGGAGTAGCAGAGGCAAATGCCCTGAAGATAAACATGGTTGATTTGCCTGGGAAGGGCAAAAAGACCAGTAGTGCCCAAAGTACATTAAAACAAGGATACGTAGAAAAGGAGAGATAGAAAATGGTATTTAAAAGACAGCCAGGAGATGGGTCATGCAAACTCTTTTGAATTCTGGCAAGAGTTGTTTTAGAATTTAAGAGTTTAAGACTTTAGGAATTATTTTAAATCCGGAAACATACCGGATATATTTGAATATAATAATTTCAATAGCTTTTTAAGAAAATACATAAAATATGTAAACTTTATCTTACAGAGCACTTTAACTTTAAAGAAACATAGAGTGGAATATAGACAGTTCCTATATGCTCCCTCACCCAACCTCCACAGTTTTCTCTATTAATATCTTGCATTAGTGCAGTATATACTATAATTGTTGAGTCAATATTGATATGATTAAGTCCATTGTTTATATTAGGGTTCATTCTTTGTGTTGTACATTCTCTAGACTTCTTATTTTTTAAAGATTTTATTTATTTGTTTGAGATGGAAAGTGAGAGAGAGCACAAGCAGGGAGAGCGGCAGGAAGAGGGAAAGAGAGAAGCAGGCTCACCGCTGAGCAGGGAGCCCGATGCGGGGCTCCATCCCAGGACCCTGGGATCATGAGAAGGCAGACACTTAACCAACTGAGTCACCCAGGTGCCCCCATTCTCTAGACTTTGACAAATGTATAAAGACACATATCCACCATTACTGTGTCACACAGAATAGTTTCATTGTCCTAAAAATCTCCTGTGTTTCAGCTATTCATCCCTCCCCAGGGCTCCTGGCAACCATAGTTTTACTGTCCCCACGGTTTTGCCTCTTCCAGAATGATGTGTAGTTGGAATTATACAGTATGTAGCCTTTTCAGATTCATTTATTTCACTTAGTGATATGCATTTAAGGTTCCTCCCTGTCTTTTTGTTGTTGAGAGCTCATTTCTTTTTATCACTTAAAAATATTATATTGTATGGATGTACTACAGTTTATACATTCCTCTACTGAAGGACATCCTGGCTGCTTTCAAGCTTTGGCAGTTATGAATAAAGGTGTTATAAATATCTGTGTGTGGGTTTTCATGTGGACATAGTTTTCAACTCATTTGAGTAAATATCAAGGGATTCAATTGGTAGATCATAAGATAAGAATTACATTATTTTTGTTAAGAAATTGTCAAACTGTCTTCCAAAGTGGCTATTCCATTTTGCATTCCCACCAGCAATGAATGAAAAGCCTTGTTCCTTCATTTCCTTGCCAGCAGGTAGTGTCGGTGTTTTGGATTTTAGCTTTTCTAATAGTTGTATAGTGGCATCTCATTTTCAGTTGCAATTCCTTGATGACATATGTAATCACCTTTCATATGCATATTTGCCATCTATATGTCTTCTTTCTTGAGGTGTCTGTTCACATCTTTTGCCTGTTGTTCACTTATTCTTGAGTTTTAAGAGTTCTTCGCATATTCTCTGTGTGTATATATATATGTATATATATGTATACATATATATATATTTTTTTAAGTCAGGTGTTTTGTAAATCTTCCAGACTCCTAGTCTGTGGCTTGCCTTTTCATTCTATTAGGAGTGTCTTTTGTAGAGCATAAGTTTTTAGTTTTAACATAGTCAAACTATCAATTTTACTTTCATGGATTTTTACTTTTGGTACCAAAAGTTATTGCCAAGCTTGAGGCCACCTAGATTTTCTCCTATGTTGTCTTCTAAGAGGTTTATGGTGTTACATTTTATATTTAGGTGTATGTTGCATTTTTATTTAATTTTTGTAAAAGATAAAAGTCTATGTCTAGATTAATTTTTTTCAATAGCTTTTAGTAGCTCTGTAGTTAACATGTAGAGAATGTTTATAGAATGGGAAGAATAGAAGCAGGAAAACCATTCCAGAGGCTGCTGAAGTCATGAATGAGCAAGATGATAAAGGCTTGAGTGGAGAACGGCAGTGTACTTTGTATCGGGTTATTGTGTTTCAGATATTTTGAAATTGGAGTCAATAAGCTTTTAAGGGGGGATATATATGGGATCTGGGTAATAAGAACAGCCTAGAAAATGCAAAGTTCTAGGCCTGATAACTGTATGAACAGTGGGACTATTTATCAAAATGGAGAACACTGGGCAAATAATGTGGGGTTTTTTTGTGGGGAGGGGATATTATAGAAATAAGATCAGTTTTGACATGTCATATTTGAGGTTTGAGGTTTATGTAAGTATCCAGTGAGAAATGTCAAGTATAAAATTGGCCTCATGAATCTGGAACATAGGAAATTTTTCAGGGGGAAATATAAATTTGGGAAATGTCAATATATAGGTGGTGTGTAAGGCCTTGAGACTAGGGTGAAAGTAGCAAAGAGTGACTGCAGATATAAAGAAGAAGAGGTCCTAGAAGCTTGGGATACATCAACACTTAAGAGTTTAGCTGGAAGTGGTGAATCTACAACCAGATTCTGAAAGGGAGCTTCCAGAGCACTAAGGAAGAATAGAAGGGAGAGTGGGGTATATATTTTCAAGAAAAAGTGAGCAACTGTGCCAAATTCTGTTGGAAGAATTGAGAAAAATGAAAACTGAGAATTGATTATCACATTTGTCAGTATGAATATTGTTGGTGACTTTCATGGTAACAGATGGGAATGAACATCAGGTTGGAACAGATTCACAAGGTAATGGGAGGGGTAACAGTGTAAACAGCTGCTTTCCCACATCTCTTGCAGGGAGTTCTGCAGATGGGGTAAAAGGGGTCAGGTATGGGAGATAAAGTCATTCACAGTTTTGGAAACAAGCAGATTAGTTCTTACTATAGACAGTACACTAAAAGACAGACTAACTCACATACCAATGTATCATAAAGTTACACACACAGACTAATTCTACTACTTTCCTATTGTTTTTTTCCTCCCTCACAGTATCCCACAAAATCATATTTCACTTGGCTTTGGAAACAAATGGATTACCAGGAGGGGAATTTTTTTAGATATGCTATCACTTAGAACATTCAATGCTTCTGATGTTGTATAGACCATTGACTCCTTCGCCTCTTTTTTTTTTTTTAAAGATTTTATTTATTTTTTGACAGAGAGAGAGAGCGACAGCGAGAGAGGGAACACAAGCAGGGGAGTGGGAGAGGGAGAAGCAGGCTTCCCGCCGAGCAGGGAGCTCGATGCAGGGCTCGATCCCAGGATTCTGGGATTGTGACCTGAGCCAAAGGCAGACGCTTAACGACTGAGCCAACCAGGTGCCCCTTTCCTTCTCCTCTTTTTTTTTTTTTAAAGATTTTATTCATTTATTTCAGACAGAGAGAATGAGAGACAGAGAGCATGAGAGGGAGGAGGGTCAGAGGGAGAAGCAGACTCCCCGCGGAGCAGGGAGCCCGATGCGGGACTCGATCCCAGGACTCCAGGATCATGACCTGAGCCGAAGGCAGTCGCTTAACCAACTGAGCCACCCAGGCGCCCCTCCTTTCCTTCTCCTCTTAACTTTATAATCTCCTATTAATATATTGTACCTTATCCTCAAAGGCACTTTGTATTTATACACACTTGTCTTTCGCTATATGGTATGTGAAAAGATTGAGGGAGGTATTTCTGGGACATAAGACCCTAAATATTTGAATATTCACCTTAAATGATTGTCTGCTTGCGACCTGGGACATTCTCCAAAGGGATATATATGAGCACAGAGGACAAGGCTATACACAGGGATGTGTTATTACCAGTAACTGTTTTGGCTTTTTGGCTCCACAGACCCCAGAACAGTTTTCAGTTGAGCTCAGGGTTAGAAGTGAGCCTGAGGCCTACATCTAAAATAGATCAAGCAGTATTCTTCATGCTTTCTCTCTAAATTCTCATCCACATCTTGGCCTCTGTATCTTTTGATTCTGATTAGGAGGAAGAGAGTCTGAGAAGATCACATCAAAGGGAAAAACCAACAGAAGGAAGCCAGGAGCAAAGAGTTTTGCCTTGTATAGGCTTTTTAAAACTCTAAGACTCCTAACAGTAAGGTTCAGTGAGAATCCTTAAAGTTTACCAAGCCCACAGCAAACCCCCTTTCCTTTTTGGGAGATGGTGGGTGGTGGCAGTGAAGGAGCTATGATGTTTTCTCTTGTCAGTACCACCATAAAAATATGAAGTGCTCAAGAACAGGGACTGAATTCTCATTGTTTCCCTAGTGCCTGTTACAGAACTTGCATTGCGTGTAATTTTAGTATATTAGTAATCATATACATACTTTTTAATTGATCACAATTTCAAATTTATTTATTTACTAATTAATTATGATTGTTTCCTTATTTGAAGATGTCTTATAATAATGTGGGACTTTTATTTTGGAAATACAGGGGTATTATTTCAGGAACTGTACATTATTTTAAGATTTTATGTAAGGGCTTTAATATGTTTTCATATATTACATTTTATTAGCATTGGAAAATTGCTTCCATAATTCTTTTCTTTAAGATTTTATTTATTTATTTATTTTAGAGACAGAGACAGAGACAGAGAGAGCATGAGCATAGGCAAGAGGAGCAGAAGGAGAGGGACAAGCAGACTCCATGCAGAGCACGGAGCCCAGCCTGGGGCTCGACTTCACAACCCTGAGACCATGACCTGAGCTGAAACCATAAGTCAGACTAAGCCATCCAGGTGCCCCACTTCCACAATTCTTTTTTTTTTTAATTTTATTTATTTGAGAGAGAGAGAGAGAGATAGAAAGAGAGAGAGCCTGAGCAGGGTATGGGGGAAGGGGAGAGGCAGACTACCCGATGAGCAGGGAGCCCGATGTGGGACTTGATCCCAGGACCCTAGGATCATGACCTGAGCCGAAGGCAGATGCTTAACCGACTGAGCCACCCAGGCACCCCCACTTCCACCATTCTTATCAAAAGCTGTTCTCAATAGAAAATGAGAAAAAGTCTAGAGAGGAGGCAAAAGAAATCTTATATTTCTTAAGCCATTGGTAGTTTCCATTGTAGTAATATCTACTTTTTATAACTGATTAGTAGATTATTATTTTGACACTTTATTTCAATTTTCAGTCTCAATATATCTTTTAACTGTTATAAAGCACATATAGATGTACAGATGTACATTTTAAGCACATATATATGTATTTATAAACAATAAATTCAAATTTATTAATACCATCAATAATATAACACAATTTAATCTCAATGTTACTTTTTTTCCTAATAGTTCCAACCACTTTGCCAAATATAAACACACATGTGTATATGACTTAACTATAGATGTTTAGCCTGCACATTGCCAAATGTGGATATTTATAAATAGATATTTTCAGTTTGTACTTTGATGTAAAATACTGTTTTTCAGCTAGGATGTTGGAAATACATATAAACCAAATATTGGCTTATATATGTACATACCTACCTACATTATTTAGTTTATTAGTTTGTGAATTATTAAAAGATGTTTGTATCTACATAAATAAATTTAATGGCCTTTAATTTTGATTCTTCTTGTGTCTTTGACTAGTTTTGATCTTGAATGAAGCACAGAATGAGTTAGGAAATATTCCATTTTTTTCCCATTGATTCGAAGAGTTTATACTATATTGGAACAATCTGTTTTGTGAAAGTTTTGTGGTCATAGACTGAAAGCCATTTGTCCCTGATCTTTCTTTGTGGGAACAGTTTTAACCAGTGCTGTATCTGTACAGGATCCTAATAATAGCCTTTATGTCTATCTGTAGTTATGACCTGTCTTCCAATCTCGACATTAGTTACATGTACCTTCTCTCTTTTCTCTTTGTAAATGGCAACAGAGAAAAAGTATTATTCAGTAAACAACAATGAAATTCAGGTTTCACCAAAGATATATTGTCTCAAAAGATGGACAAATAGGGTCAGGCTGTGTGTGTGCTGAAGCGTTACTTCCCTTGGGACCAGGCCCCAGTAATTTAAATATGATATTTCACAAAATTGTGTTAGTAGTGTTATCAGTTACCAGCATAGTCCTATCATTTATACATGGGAAGCTTGGCATTCAAATCCAGTGTGTTGATATACCATGCAAGCCTTTAATGTTTTTAACATGTTTCTAACTTTTATCGTTATTTCTACTCTAATCCAAGGATTATTTAGAAGTGTTTGGTTATTTTCCATATGTTAACTATCTTTTTAGCTATCTTTCTATTATTGATTTCTGCTATGTTTCCACTTCGATCTTAGAACATATTCTTCATGACTTCAATTATTTGAAATTGACTGAATCTTGCATTATGTTACATATGTCAGTCATATATTGCTTTGTAACAAATTACTCCAAAATGTAGTAGCTAAAATAACATTGATCATCTTAGAGTTTCTATGGGTCAGGAATCTGGGCATGGTTCAATTGCTATCTCCTGGCTTTGGGTCTCTTCCAAGGCTACAGTTATTTTATTTTATTTTTTTTTTAAGATTTTATTTATTTATTTGAGAGAGAGAGAGATAGAGAGTGCAAGAGAACACAGGCAGGGGCAGCAGCAGAGGGGGAGGGAGAAGCAGGTTCTCCACTGAGCAGGGAGCCCAATATGGGGTTCAATCCCAGAACCTGGGATCATGACCTGAGTTGAAGGACGCTTAACTAACTGAGCCATGCAGGCACCTCAAGGCTGCAGTTATTTCAAAGCCCAACTGTGAAATCTTGCACCACTATTCTAAAATTTTTGAACCTTAATTTCATCATTTTTAACTTTTTAAATCAAATTTGATCAAATATTTAAGTTTTATTAATCAAATTGGACACTTGCTACATGATTATCACCACGCTAACCTTGGAGCTATGCAGTTAAATGAAATACCACAGTTATCACTTATTGAGTACAAATTATAACATGACTAATAAAATAAGAATACTGTGAAAAATGAATAACATAATAGAGGTCAATAAATACTACTTTTCACATTCTGATTAATTTATAGCTATATCTGTAATGCTAAGGAATTTTTTTAAAGATTATTTATTTATTTGAGAGAGATCTCACTTGAGCAAGTGTTGAGACAGGGGAGGGGCAGAGGAAGAGAGAGAATCTCAAGCAGACTCTGAGCTGAGCACAGAGCCCAATGTGGGGCTTGATCTCATGACCCTGAGCTGAAATCAAGAGTCAGATGTTTAACTGACTGAGCCACTCAGGCACCCCAATGCTGAGGAATTTTTTAAGCTTATTGCATTCAGAAAATCTGAATGTGTTCATTTTTAACACTGACTTGTTTTTCTATGTAATGAATTTCTGTCCTTTCTGCTATTTACAACTATCCACAAACCTTGATTATGATTATATGGAAAAACAATTACTCCCTAAATAGCCAGTATATTCATTTATATTCTACCAGGTTTCTATATTAAATTTTAGTAAATTGTTAAGATATAGGACATTATATAAAACAAAAAATTTGTTTTATGAAAACTTAGGCTGGAGTTCTGTCTCCATAAATTGAAAAATTTATTCTACTCTTCTGAGCAGCTATTTATTCAATGCTAAAATAGTGATGATGATGATGACGATGACAGTGAAAAAAACATACTTGCTTCAGAGGGTTACTGTGAGAATCATTTGAATTACTATGCTCGAAAAGTGCCTTGCAATCTGATGAATAACACATATATTATTGTTAGTGAACAAAGGATATTTTATGGCACCAATTTAACTATAGCATTATAAGGTTTTAGTCATGTGATATAAATAGAAATACCATAATTTAGATGTCACTTCATTTTGTTCAGTTCTTCCATTACAAGAGATTTATGAAGGGCACCTGGGTGGCCCAGTTGGTTGAGTGTCCAACTCCTGATTTCGGCTCAGGTCATGATCTCAGGGTCCTGACATCCAGCCCTGTGTCGGAGACTGCATTTGGCGCAGTCTGCTTGAGAGTCTCTCTCTCTCTCCTTTTGCCCCTCCTGCTCATTCTCTCTCTTTCTCAAATAAATAAATAAATCTTTAAAAAAAGCAAACCAAGAGATTTATGAAATTATAAAGAATCCCTGTATAAAATATAATTTGATGACCACCAAACTTACTGAACTAGCCAAGGTAATTTTATATTTAAGCCAAGGCACCTTCACTTCTTTTCTCATTTTCTAGCTGTCCATGTCATATCCATTATCTGTTGTCTTCTTGTTAAAATTAATTATGTCATATTTTATTATCTTTGCTATTGTTTATTAGAATGATTTCAGTTTTTATATCACTGGAAATAAGTGAAGGAACAGTTACATAATGAACTTTTTAATTATCTCCTGAACATGCCCTGTTTCTCAGAGCTAAGTACTTTTGCCGAATCTGAGAATTCCTTTTCTCTTTTCTTCCCTAATCAATTCCTATGTAGCTTCTATAAATCAAATTTTACCTTCTCTTAAAAGTATCTGTAATAATTCTAATTCACTATGATCTCTTTGTTTTCTGAAATCTGTGATATTTAGATACTTCTTTGTTATATTTCCTGTATTGCTACATAAACTTTGAATCGTGTCTTATCTCTAAGTAAATGAAAATATATAAAAATATTCACAGATTGTGTGTTTGTGTCTGTGTGTATGTATCTAATTACATGTAAATATATAATACTTACTTGAATAGAATTTGGTGAAAGATAAAAGACTGAAGAATTTTTCTTGTCTACCAAGTCATTTGGACATAATCTGGAGCTTTAGCCAGATCAAGTTTTCATTCCCTGCTGTGGAAAAACAGCTTCAGAAAAGACAGTAGAAAAGATTTCCATTAGTTAGTCATATAATGATGGTCTTTCAAATGATATAATTCATTTATATTTATCATTCACCAGTAATACATACTGCTGGCTTTTACATGTCTCCAAAAGGATGAGAAAGTTGTGAATTTTTGTTAGTAATTATCACTGTAGGTTTTGAATTGTATAAATTCTCTTGCTGTCATTTGATGCTCTATTCCATGAAGCTTTAAAAAACTGTGTAAAAGAGACCAGTCTTGGAATGCATTTTTCATGAGAACATACTGGGTGTTTCACTGTTGAATGGGGGAAACTATAAAACAAACTCTAGATATTTCAGGAACACTAACTCACTAAGAGGGGCTATTCATTTGGAACAGTGATTTAATGTTGTATGTTAATACTTCATATTTAGATATGAAAAGTTATTTGTTAATTGATATCACAGATAATTAATTATATTTTACTGCTTTTTCCTCTGTAGCATCATTTCCTCTACTACTGTCTTAGTTCAAGCTCTAAGCATCTCTCACATGCTCTCCTGACAGTCTTATAACTGGCCTCCCACCTAATCAATCATTTCTACAATCTACTCCCCACAATGCTCCAGAATAATCTTTTAAAAACTGAAATTTGATCATTCTACTGCCTTGATAAATACTTTCAATAATGTCCTTAACCTAGAGAATAAATTTGAAACTCATTTTAATGACACTGAAAATATCCTTTAAAGTAGAACCTCTCCTTTCTCTCCACGCATCTGTCCCCATGTTTTTTCCTCCACTTTAAGCTCAACCTATGCTAAACAATAGGTTATCTCCTAAATGTGCAAGAATGTTTTATTTTTCTGTGCCTGCTAGGCTTCTTCTTCAGCCTTCAGCCTCTCTCCACAACTAGAGGAGTTATAGTTATAATACAATATTTAGTTTTATTTAGTTATATAATACAATATATAGTTATAATACAACATTTAGATCAAGAACCACATCTGTCAAACCTTTTTTAATCCATCAGTGTTCCCAGGTGGAAGTGATTACTTACTCCTTTGTGGCCCCATTATACTAGGTACACATTTTTACCCACATAATAGTGAAATAAATTTATCTATGGACTTGTCTGTTAACTACTCTACATTAATGGCCCTTTCAGAACAGGATCTATGTATTATCTATATTGAGTGCTTAGCTTTTAACATTCCTTGCTCAACTGATAATATCTCATGTTTTAGCTAGAAAGAAAAATTCAGCCTAAAATAATTTAAATAGCAAAACTGTAGCTCTCAGTGGCAGAAATGAAATTCAGATCTAGGTATTTGATCCAAAACTCATAGTCTTTGGAAATGCTGAGATTTAAAAGTTTAGAACCTCAGAATATTAACAATTTTTAAAGAGAAAGTAACTGCTGAGAAAATACAGCAGGGATTATAATTTACCTTTCTCTATTTCCTTCCCTCATTATTATAGTGCTTAGAAAGTATATTCTTGTACACTGTTCTAGTCACACAAAACTGTGTTCTAAGGACTCAGCTCTGTTAAAAATATTAATGCATTTGTCTAGTTTTGTTCATCATTTACTTGGCCCTAGAAGTCATTTGAAGTTGAGGCTCTTGACACAACCTCCACCAGCTCCCACATTTTTCAGAGTGTTCTTTGCTACTGTTGCTATCTCAGCAGCTCCCTCAGTGAGACTGGCCTATGTGTACTCCTGTAATAGATCCTGTACAGCGGCCTCCCCGCTCCCCAGCCTCTTCCTGGGGAAGAGTTCTGGGCTTTATTAACCTTTCACACTTTGTTGCAGGTGAGGGAGTAGGTAAGCTGAGTGCTGAGCCTAGATAACTATTGGGGTAACTATTTGCTGGGTGCAGGCACTGGTTCTGACTGCTACTGCACATGGGTCAGCCCTGCAGTTGTTTCTCTGCCCCTCCAGAGGTGAGCTCAAGTGCAGCCTAAAATCAGAGGCAGAGAAGTACCCATGAACTGGTGACAAATGCTTCAGCTAAGAGAGGCTTCCATTGCCTGGTGCTATCACCAAATGGAAACTGACTTTTCAGGAAAAGTTGAAAATAATTTTTTTTTATGTGAAATCTCCCACTTATTAACTAGAAACTAATCTACCCCCCCCCAAAAGGTTAAATCCTCTGCAAGCCAGATAAAACAAAGCTGTGGGTCACATGCCATTCTATAGCTGTCATTTTGCAAGCTCTATTATACCCAGGAGGTAGTGGAGAAAAAAAAAAATCACACTCAGAAGCCATATTTTAGCCATGTATGTCATACAAAAAAGAAAGAAAGCAAGCCAGCCGGCCAGCCTGTAAACTAGAGCTAACAAATCCCTTGCAAGGGTGTTGAGAAGGCTCACCAAAATGCCAGGTTTCACAGTCCTCTGAGAAAGCAGTTTACCAGATCAATATAGTACTGTTACCTCTTGCCTATGGATCCCTGGATTTTGAAGCAGGATGACAAACTAATGACAGTTGTATACAGGACCTGCAGCCCCCTGGCTTCCTAATGAAGACCTAACAGTTTTTCTGTCATTTCCCAGCCTTTCCCTCAACCTTTGAGACTGGGGTCTCATTAAAGACCAGGCTCGAAAAAAGATGGTTGTGCGGGAGCACAAATGCAATCGTTTTCACTAGTTATTCCCGTTCAGGCTCGGTAAAGCTGGGCAGGCTCCACTCTTGCTCTCCAAATGTCACTGCAGTTCTAGGGACTTCGGAAACCAACCAAGAACGGTTTGGTGTCTGAGAATACCACACTCATTACACACCTGACCCCAACATCACATCTGCTCAGAGAGGACCTCTCATTTCTGAACAGAAACTCAATTACCTGCCTTCCTGCCCCGCAATATGCCTTCCAGAGAGCAAGACACACAGGAAGAGCTAAAAGCTACGAATTCTTTCCAAGGCAGCTGAAGTCACCGGATTATGAGGAGTTCTGTGCCCTTGACTGTGCAACAGAGAGCGAGCTCCGCGGACTGCAGCCTCCGTTCCTCCCACAATGCTTTGCGCTGGTGCGCCGTCGGTGGATGCAGCTGCTGAGGGCTGTGCACCCGCCCTTCTACATGCCTGCGGAGGAACCTGTGCTCCGAGAGCTGAAGTGATAGTCCCTCTAATCTTCTGTATTTCAGTAAGTGTAAGACAGGGAGGGAGGGAGGAAAGAAAGGAGGAGGCGAAGAATGCAAAATGCCAGAGATAATGAAGTTCCTCAAGTTCGTGCATACCCCGTAAATGGAAAGTTTTTAAAGAGAACAATGGCGGAAGACGTGATACATAACACTCTGCAAAGTTACTTTCATCTCTAGCTCTCTCGCGTGCTCACTCTCGACCCCAGATCGGTACACTCACTTTTACTGCATTGTCTTCATCAAACCCAGTCACAGGGTAGTCTTGATCTCAAGAGATCTTGTAGCTTCTAATTTGGGTCCACTGTGTAAGGAAGCTGATCCAGTCTATTGGAGGAGGAGAGGCCACAGGGAAGAATCAAGATATTCTGCCAGTACCAACGGCTAGACATGCAATGAAAACCATTGGGAAACTTGCAGCCCCGGAGAACCCTTAGTTGAATGCAGCACATGACTGAGTCCAGATAAAAAAAACCGGGGCAGGGGCAAATATAAAATCATGATAGACAAAAAAAAAAAAAAAAAAGTATTTTAAGCTACAGTTTGAGATGGCTTGTGACTCAGCAAAAGATGGCAGAAACGGTTACCTTAATTTTGATGCCTAATGTAAATCAACAATTCTATACAGAAAATATCAGTTAGAGATGATTGTAAGAAATACTGTCTTAATGATGACTTTAGAACTTTGTTTCCTCTCTTTGCTTTCCCATTCTGTCCTCAGGCAACCAAGCCCTTACTCCTCCCTTTCTCTAATGTTGGAACAAGATAAACAATTTTACATTTCAGTGCAAAGATATTTCCTAGTCTTAGGATGAAAAGTATATTTGAAAGGACTGTGGATATAACTTTTCTTACTTATGCTTAGACTTCCCAACTTCTCCCTTAGTTTTTAGCTCAAGACTTTGATACTAGAAATTCAACATCTCATAACCAAATTATTTATAAACCAGATGCCACTGCCCCTCAACTGATTCCTCTTTGTTTTCTTCTCTATCCATTCTCTCATTAGAATATGGAGGTCATGTTTTGCAGATGATCTTACAGCACTGAGCTTCACAGGGTAAGTCCTTTAATGGTCAGCCCAACAAATGCTCAGTGGGCAACAGGAATCCAGCCCGCTCAAGTGGGGAGGGTAGAAAAGGAGGGAAGAGCATGACATTTAACTTTTCACATACATTGTTATAATCATATTTATTAATGCTTTATAATTCAGAACACTGAGGCTGAAAAGTAACTTTATATGTTACCAGCTAGTAATGTTTGAGAATCAAAACAGGTGTTTTGATTTAAAACATTATTGGAACTTTGGGCAGCATAGCAATTACTCAGCTTTAGATGAGTATAGATGTGGCACTGTCTTTGGCCACAAGAAGCTGCCTCACCCAAGATCACAGCCCTTCCCCAAGGGTATCCTATAAGTAATGAATGACCCATTCTGAAGGACAAAGCCCCAGTGTCCTTTCCTTCATTCAGGACAACTCTCAAAAGTAATCCTGACTCTAGATGTCTTACCACAATAGAGTTCAACGTTTCCATCTTCCCAGACAGATTGGTGCCTTTCATCCATTTTGGAAAATTCTCAATGATTGTTTTTTTGAATATTTCCCCCTTCTATACTGTGCATTTTTTTACCCTTATGTATTATATTGGACAAAGAACTGAATCCAGACTCTGGTTCAGCTGCTTACCACTCAAAAGTCAGTCCTGGAATGACAAGTGATGGTGGGAAAGGAAAGGTTCCTTTATTCAGGAAGCCAGAAATCTGGGAAGATGGTAGACTAACATCTCAAAGACCATCTTCCCTATCCAGGCAAAGCCAGAAGGTTTTAAAGGGGATGACATGGGAAAAGGAAGGGGGGCTAAGTGCAGGAGAAGCAGGTGCTCAGGCTGTTAGTTGTACGTCAATGTGACCCTGAGCAGATTTGTTGGCATCAGCCGCAGTTGTTTCCAAATGTAGTCAGGACTTATCTTCTGGGAAAGTTTGGTCCTTCACTCATCAAGGTCAGTCAGTGGTCTGCAAATCTCAAGGAAAATAGGTTAGTTCTGCTACAGACCATGGGACTTAGGTCAGCAAGCAAGGAGTGCATAAGCTTGAAGCAAGTTAACCCTTAAGACCAGTTAGAGTGCTGTTAGAATATTAGATTGTACTCTGATCTTCATGTATATAATTTTTTTCCTTTTATTTTCTTATACTTCTTAATGCTGTCTTGTGAATATTTTTTCAAATCTTTCTTCCAGTTAGTTTGTCTATGACTATTTAATGTGTTATTTGTCCCAGTCTTTGATATTTTAATCAAAATAATTATATTTTTACTTCCAAATTCCTCATTTATTTTCAAAATATTTGGTCAATTTTGATAATTTGCTTTATCATACGTTCAATAATGTTTTTTTTTATTTTTAAACATATTTAAGATACCTTTGTATATATCTGATATTAACATTATTTTTAGAACAGAGTTTATAGGATATCTTTAATGTTTTTTTCCTAACTCTGCTTTATGGCTATTGATTTCTTTATTAATTATAATTTTTAATTGTAAACCTCTTTTCCTTGAAATATTATCAATGAGAAATCTTTGAGACTTGAATCCAAAAGGATTTTCTTTGATTATGTCAGGTACCTAAGAGAAACTTAGGATCACTATAAAATAAAGTGATGGTTTTAAGTGCTTATGGGCAGCATGGACAGGCTGGTTTCTGACTCCCATTCAAAACTAGTGTTAAGTTTGTAGGAGTTCTCAGAGGAGACATTTTCCCTTTCTATCTCTCCTAGAGCCAGAGATGAAGAGTGAATTTCTTTCATCATATTTCTGTGGGGGTAGAGAGTGATTCTAATTCTCCATTGAATGATCTGGGGTCTGATTGATGATTAAGGGTCCTGGCTTTGTATACTGGTCACCAGCCCCAGGCTTTGTCTCCTGTCACTCACAAATTACCTAGGATGCAAGTCTTATAGGTACATTTTATATGCCTGTTTATTGTGTCTTTCTGGTAGATTATGAGCCCCTTGAGAACAAAAGCCAAGTCTTACTTATTTTAAGGGTCCCAGTATTATGGAATGCATTTAATAATATGTTTACTGATTTAAAATAAATTGTATTTTGATATAGCATGACTCCTCAGTGGAGACCTCTCTTTTTCACCAGAGCAGATTGTTATTACTTTTTTTGATTCCTATAACAATGTAGGCATTCTTCTATGGCATCTTAGATATGTCAGTATAATTATTTTTAAAAATGTGTGCTTTCTTCACTGGATTATGATATTTATAAGGGAAGGGAATGTATTATTTTTTTGCAATTTTATCTCTCTTAGCCAGTGTTTGACACAACATAAAAGGTTTTAAAACTATTACATGTATGCATTTAAAAAAGAGGACAGGGCTCTTGGGTGACTCAGTCACTTAAGCATCTAACTGTTGGTTTCAGCTCAGGTCATGATCTCAGGGTCAATGGATCGAGCCCCATGTCAGGCTTTGCACTAGGCAAGTCTGCTTGAGATTCTCTCTCCCTCTGACTTTCCCCCTCCCTCCCACCCACCCCCCCCGCTCATAAGAGTGCACTCTCTCTCTCAAACAAATAAATAAAAATCTTTAAAAAAGAGGACAGAAAAAAAAAGGGATCTAAGAAAAAGTGATCAAAGAGAGAGATAGTCTGCTCACCTATCCAAGACCATCATGAAATATTTTATGTTACTCTGACCTACCTAAAGTCTACACTTAAAGAGGTTTAGATCTTTGCACACCCCAGTTCCATGCCTTAGCCTGGTGAACAAAATAAATATTTAACTTATTCTTAATTCTACTTAGGAGAGTCAAAAGTCTTATTTGTAAGCAAACCAAAGGGCCTATGCTGCAATTATTCAATAGTTAAAATTTTCTAGATATAGCTCCTCCATTTCAAAATGAAAATCAGTGAATGTTACATGTTTAAATGACTAAATCATGAGATCGAAGGGGTTGTGATTCCTGAAACACTAGTTGGGGGAAACAATCCTCCTCATTAGGAACACACATGTTATGACTGGAAAAGGCATACTTACTATGCATGGGCAATTTTATAATTGGAGTTTGTTACAGTGGCTTATTTGTTACTATACCTTACCTAATATAACTGGTGATTAATTTTTTTAAAACTAAAATGTTAGGTCTCCCCCATAGATTATCCTGTTTGATAAATTCTTTATGTGTGCCCAAATGGCAATTAAGAACTATATTTTAATAGATAAAATAAAAATAATAGTAAACACATTCAAATGGATTTTATATCCCTTTCTAACATCTAAATTTTACTTTTTGAAATATTAAGTTTATTGAGGTAATTATGTCTGGAAGGGGGATTTGTCTAAAAGTCTATAAAATATGACAAAATTAATATTTAAACAAAATAAATCCATGTCCCCTGGCTCCTAAATAGGAACCAAGAAAAATGTTAGTCTTGAGGCTAATGCTTTCCTTTATGATTGATGTTCTTTTTGAGAAAAATAAAAAAGTAACTCTTGCTAGGCTTGTATACTTTCCTGTTCCTTTAAGATTAATTTATATACAATGTATGTCAGTTTGAAAGACTGATTCTTTGTAAAGGTAATTAACAGAGGAAATTGTTAAACAAGAACTATATTTTAATTGCTTTTGTGTTTTTGTTTATTTTTTAGTCTGAAGATGAAAAACTCAAATGTTAGATAATGAATGTGTTTTACTAGCATCTAATTCTCAGGTGAATTCAGCTAAAGAGATTGATGTTAATAACTTCCTCTGAAGATTAATTGTTTCAGGATAGATGGATGAGTATTTTCAAAATCTCTTCCTTACTTCCCTGTTGCCATTTATGATTGCACTAAATTCACATTAGGTTTTGTTACATGCTTGAAGATATCACTTATTAATCAAAGCCTCAAGAAAAACAGGGCTGAGATGAGTTTACTTGCTTAAAACTAAATGTGCTTATTTCTTTTATTCTATGCTAGCCAGGTCTACATTTATATTTAAACTAGTATCCAATATTTGGGCAAGTGTTCTATTACTGACACTTAAATTACAAGCCACAATTATGTCATTCTTATTTTTGAAGTCAACCTATTTGAATGTTGTTGAGGATCACACCAGAGCACAGTGTTGCATTTGCATTTTTCACATTTCTCAAGCCAGCATTCACTTTCATTTGGATGTATTAAAAGTATTATTTATGAGTTTTTATTTTAATGTTAGATAATCATAATATAGATAATAATACTTTGTAAGAATTAATAGATCCTGTATTGTATAACACAATTGCATGAGAAATTGGCATCCTCACTGGCATTTGACCATATATTAAATCAGTATCAAGATATGAAAAATTGATTACTAACCAATTCTTGTACTAAAATCATTCCTTTTATTTATTAATACGTAATGATCAATGAATGAATAATTACTGGGTTGTGTTGGTACAAAAGAGAATCATAAATTTAAAGTTAGTATATAATTATATTTTAATTATATATATACATAATGTATTGGTAAGCAATCAAAATGGCTATAATGACTCAATTATTATTAAAACTTTATCCATGATTTGAATTTTAAAGTAGAGTCTGAAAAAAATTACTGCTTAACATGATGTCTACTAGAAAATGATAGAAGGCAACCTGCTAATTAGATTATTTTTAACATTAGTAACACTAGGCATTTCTTCTGAAAGTTAATTCTATAAAGACTTTTAAACATCTTAACTTTTTTTTAAAGATTTTATTTATTGGGGCACCTGGGTGGCTCAGTTGTTAAGCGGCTGCCTTCGGCTCAGGTCATGATCCAAGACCAAGATCCCATGATCGCATCAGGCTCCCTGCTCTCCGGGAAGCCTGCTTCTCCCTCTTCCACTCCCCCTGTTTGTGTTCCCTCTCTCGCTGTGTCTCTCTCTGTCAAACAAATAAATAAAATCTTAAAAAAAAAAAAGATTTTATTTATTTGAGAGAGAGCGAGCTAGAGAGAGAGAGAGCACGAGCAGGGGGAGGGACAGAGGGAGAGGGAGAAGCAGACTCCCTGCTGAGCAGGGAACCTGACTGGAGATCCATCCCAGGGCCCTGGGATCATGCATGACCTGAGCCGAAGGCAGATGCTTAACCAACTGAGCCACCCAGGCCCCCTAAATATCTTAACTCTAAGTGAAATTATATAACAACAAAATTGATATGATACACATACATGACATAAAAGTATTTCTGAAATTATATTATTTTGTGGAAGGTTCAGGGGTGACTGATACGGATAAGTGCCATCCCAAAGGATTCTTTTTGAATCCATATAGAAAGGTAGAAAATTTGTAGTCTTTGATGACTCCTTCTTCTTTGTTCTATGAATTTTATAGATTCTGTCTCATAACTATATTTTGTCTATCACCTTCCACTTAATACAGCAATTAACTCATCTCTCACTTCCTCTTTGTCCATGCCTATTTCCATACAGGAGATGAAGTGACTTTACAAAAAAAAAAAAGTAAAAGAAAAGTCAGATCCTGTTTCTCCATTGCTGAAAACCATTATAAACCTTCTCATGGTACTTCAAATCCATGCCAAACTCCTGACAGCTTCAGCCCTGCATGGCTAGACCCTAATTACATCTTTAATTTAATTTTATATCATGCATCCCTCACTATCAGCTTTTTAAAATTTCTACAGTACTCCAAGATATTCACTAACTTTGAGTCTCTGCACATGATCTTTCTTCTACCTGTAGTCTTTTGCCCCATGCTCTTCTCAAGGCTAGTTTCTCATCCACCAAGTTAGCATAAATAACACTTTCTGATTAAAAAGAAAGGTGAAAAAATTCAATTAAGAAAATAAGTGTTAACTTTTGGGGAAAAATATTATCTTAAAACATTCACAAAGTATTGAGGTTAAAAAAAGGAAACCCCTATTTTCCCAGTCTATTCCAAAAGGCAACCAAGTTCTTTTTCCCCTTTTAGAGATATAAGCATATTCAAGGATCATTATTACTTGGTTGATAATGTATGAATGACCAGTGGATGTAGGTTTCAGGAGTATGGAAAGTGGGGGTTCTGAAATATGATCATGTTCCATTTATTTGATAAATGTATAAAGGATACTTGAAGTATTTTTTCTTGAGATGAAGATAGAAATAGAAGTTCTATTAATGTTGGTAAGCACATTCAGCAATATATATGTATCATCCAACTTTCAGACAAATTATTTCTCTCACACGAAGATGAAAAGGAAAAGAAGGAAGCAAACAAAAAATTGAATTTTTATTGTTACTATTACAATAAACCTTTTAACATACACTTGTGTATAATTTTGTGAGAGTATAAATAAGAATTCAATGGGAAAACATAAACACATAATTCATACATACAAATGTTGAGTTTTATAATTCAGTGAATGATTATTTTTAGATGACAAATTAACATCCACCATGATGTCTTGTGAAATTGTCACCAGGGTTAAGAGGTCACCCAATGAAAGGTGGGATAATGAGACACATTAGGGTACAAGCAGCAGACATGCAATTAGTGTGCCTGCATGAAAAGTCAGAGGTTGAAATTAAGGAGTTTTAGATAATGTCCTTATTTTCCATTGTAAAGCCAACACACACAATTAAGTTTCAAGCCTTTCAAAAATAGTTGTGTTGGGGCGCCTGGGTGGCTCAGTTGTTAAACGTCTGCCTTCAGCTCAGGTCATGATCCCAGGGTCCTGGGATCGAGTCCCGCATCAGGCTCCCTGCTCCGCGGGAAGCCTGCTTCTCCCTTTCCCACTCCCCCTGCTTGTGTTCCCTCTCTCGCTGTCTCTTTCTCTGTCAAAAAATAAAATTAAAAAAAAATAGTTGTGTTTTCTCTAGTTAAGGAAAAATTATGAATTCATTTACTAAGGGGTGTATTATATTATTCCTAATCATTATTATGTTTATTTTGATCATTATAATTTTATAATTGTTTCATCACACAAACTTCTTATCAAAGTAGAATTAAAAGTGTGCATGCTAAAAAAAAAAAATGTGGATGCTGATGAAATTATCCTAAAAGTCAAACATATGCTTTGAGTATCTTTCTGGATTAATTTATTTTCCTCTTTTTTTAAAAACTAATGGATGTGAGCAAAGAAACGTTCATAGTATACTCATGTAAAAATGCTGTTTATGAAACATATAAGCAATTTCAAATACTCTATATTTCTGATAAATATCAAGGATTCCTATTTGTGAGTGCTTATGCTTCTATAGACTACATCAGCGTTTTCCGATATTTTTTGGCATTTTGACATCTTCTGTAGCAGTATGTAATCCACTAATCCTCTAAAGATACTACAAATAATTTATCTTAGATATATTATGAACATATTTTTTGAATACAAAGTGTTTTTATTTTAGGTTATATTTTAGTAATTATAATTTATTCAATTGTATGAGATGCATAAGTTAATCATATAAAAACAAACTTCACCTTTTTTTTTTTTTTTTTTTTTGAGAGGAAGGTGGGGAGGGGCAAAGGGAGAGGGAGAGTGAGCATCTTACGTAGGCTCCACACCGAGTGCACAGCCCATTGCAGGGCTCTATGTCACAATTCTGAGATCATGACCTGAGCCAAAATCAAGTCAGACACTTAACTGACTGAGCCACCCAGGTGCCCCACAAACTTCAACTTTTTCCACTTAATGACAATGATATGTGATAATTAAATGTTTGAACAAGAAAATCCTAATTTGTTGATAATCAATTTTTAATTTAATTTTTAAAAATTTTGATTCCAGTATAGTTAACATATAGTGTGATATTAATTTCAGGTGTACCATATAGTGATTCAATAATTCTAGACATTACTCAGTGCTCATCATGATAAATGTACTCTTTTTTAAAAAAAAATTTATTTGTTTATTTGACAGAGAGAGAGCATGAGCAGGGGTGGGGAGCAAGGGGAGAGGCAGAAGTAGACACCCTGCTGAGCAGGGACCCGATGGGGAACTCAATCCCTTCACCCTGGGATCATGAACTGAAGGCAGACGCATAACCGACTGAGCCATGCCGGCGCCCGATAAATTACCTTAATCCCCTTCACCTATTTAACCCATCCTGCTGCCTATCTCTCCTCTGGTAACCATCAATTTGTCCTCTGTAGTTAAGAGTCTCTTTTTTGGTTTGTCTCTTTTTTTCTTTGTTAGTTTGTTTTGTTTCTTAAATTCCACATATAAGTGAAATCATACGGTATTTGTCTTTCTCTGACTTATTTCACTTGGCATTATACCCTGTAGATCCAGCCATATTGTTGTAAATGACAAGATTTCATTCTTTTTTATAACTAATATACCATTGTGTGTGTGTATACCACTTCTTTATTTATTCACCTGTCAATGGACACTTGGGCTGCTTCCAAAATTTGGCTATTGTAAATAATCCTGCAGTAAACAAAGGGGTGCATATATCTTTTTGTATTAGTGTTTTCATATTTTTGGATACCCAGTAGCGGAATTATTTGATCATATGGTAGTTTTATTTTTAATTTTTTAAATTTTTTTATTTAAATTCAATTCATTAACATATAATATATTATTGGTTTCAGAGGTAGAGGTCAGTGATTCATCAGTCTTATATAATACTCAGTGCTCATTACATCATGTGCCTTTCTTGATGACTATCACCCAGTTACCCCATCCTCCCATAACCCTCCCCTCCAGCAACCCTCAGTTTGTTTCTTAGGATTAAGAGTTTCTTATGGTTTGTCTCCCTCTCTGATTTTGTCTTGTTTTATTTTTTTCCCTCTCTTCCCCTATGATCCTCTGTTTTGTTTCTTAAATTTCATATATGAGTGAGATCATATGGTAATTGTCTTTCTCTGATTGACTTATTTCGCTTAACATAATACCCTATAGTTCCATCCACGTCATTGCAAATGGCAAGATTCTATTTTTAATTTTTTGAAGAACTTTCATACTATTTTTCAGAGTGGCTGCACAAGTTTGCATTTCCACCAATGGTACACAAGTGTTCCTTTTTTTCCATATCCTTGCCAACACTTGTTGTTTCTTATGTTTTTGATTTTAGCCATTCTGACAGGTGTGAGGTGATATTTCATTGTGGTTTTGATTTGTATTTCCCTGATGATGAGTGATGTTGAACATCTTTTCATGTGTCTGTTGGTCATCTGTTGGTCTTCTTTGGAGAAATAACTGTTCATGTCTTCTGTTCATTTCTAAATTGGATTATTTGTTTTTTGGTATTGAGTTTTATGAGTTCTTTATACATTTTGGATACTAATTCTTTATCAGATATATCATTTGCAAATATCTTCTCCCATTTCATAGGTTGTCTTTTAGTTTTGTTGATTGTTTCTTTTGCTGTGTGGAAGCTCTTTATTTTGATGTAGTCCCAATAGTTTATTTTTACTTTTGTTTCCCTTGACTTGGGAGACATTATCTAGAAAAATGTTGCTATAGCTGACGTCAGAGAAATTTCTGCCTCTGCTCTCTTCAAGGATTTTTATGGTTTCAGGTCTCACATTTAGGACCTTAATCCATTTTGAGTTTATTTTTGTGTATGGTGTGAGAAAGTGGTCCAGTTTCATTCTTTGGCATGTAGATGTCCAATTTTCCCAATACCAGTTGTTGAAAAGACTTTTTTCTGTTGAATATTCTTCCTCCTTTATTGGATATTAATTGACCATATAATTGTGGGTCCATTTCTGGGTTCTCTGTCTGTTCCATTGATCTACCTGTCTATGTTTGTACCAGTCCTATACTGTTTTGATTACTCCAGCTTTGTAGTTTATCTTGATATCTGGGGTTGTGATACCTCCAGTTTTGTTCTTCTTTTTCAAGATTGCTTTGGCTATTGGGGTCTTTTGTGGTTCCATACACATTTTAAGATTATTTGTTCTAGTTCTGTGGCAAATGCTGTTAGTGTTTTGATAGCGATTGTATTAAATGTATAGATTGCTTTGGGTAATATGGACATTTTAACAATATTTCTTCTTCCAATCCACGAGCATGCAGTATCTTTCCATTTGTATCTTCAGTTTCTTTTATCAATGTTTTATACTTTTCAGAATGTAGGTCTTTCACCTCCTTTGCTGTTTATTCCTAGGTATTTTATTATTATTATTGTTATTATTTAAAGATTTACTTATTTATTTGAGAGGGGTGGGGAAGGATAGAGGGAGAGGGAGAGAAATCCTCAAGCAGACTCCCTGCTGAATGTAGAGCCCAATGTGGGGCTTAATCCCAGGACCCAGAGATCATGATGACCTGAAATCAAGAGTTGGCTACTCAACTGACTGACCCACCCAGTATTTTATTATTTTAGGTGCAATTGTAGATGGGATTGTTTTCTTAATTTCTCTTTCTGCTATTTCATTATTTGTGTATAGAAATGCAAAGGGTTGGTGCACGTGGGTGGCTCAGTCAGTTAAGCCTCTGCCTTCAGCTCAGGTCATGATCTCAGGGTCCTGGGATTGAGCCCTGCATCGGGCTCTCTGCTCAGCAGGGAGTCTGCTTCTCCCTCTCTCTGCTCATGCTCTCTCTCTTTGTCTCTCTCAATTAAATAAATAAAATCTTAAAAAGAAAAAGAAATGCAGTGGATTTCTGTATATTGATTTTGTATCCTGCAACCTTATTGAATTCATTTATCAGTTCTGGTAGTTTTTTGGTAGGGTCTTTAGGGTTTTCTATATATAGTGTCATGTCATCTAAAAATTGTGGGTTTTACTTCTTCCTTATGGATTTGGATGCCTTTTATTTCTTTTTTGTTCTTTGATTGCTGTGGCTAGGGCTCCCAGTAATGTGTTGAATAAAATGGTGAGAATGAACATCCTTGTCTTCTTCCTGATCTTTATCCTTTTTCTTGTTGATGTGATGGATCACGTTGATTGATTTGTGAATATTGAACTGTACTTGCATCCCAGGAATAAATTCTACTTGATTGTGTGAATGATTTTTTTAATGTATTGTTGGATTCAGTTTACTAATACTTTGTTGAGGATTTTTGCATCTATGTTCATCAGAGATATTAGCTTTTAGTTATTTTTTTGGTAGTGTCTTCATCTGATTTTGATATTGGATGATGCTGGACTCATAGAATGAATTTAGAAGTTTTCCTTTATTTTGTATTTTTTGGAATAGTTTGAGAAGAATAGGTATTAACTCTTCTTTAAATGTTTGGTAAAATTCATCTGTGAAGCTATCTGGTCCTATTTTGTTTGTTGGGTTTTTTGACCAGTGTTTCAATTTCTTTGAAGGTAATCAGTCTGTTCAAATTTTGTGTTTCATCCTGATTCAGTTTTGGTAGGTTATATGTTTCTAGGAATCTATCCATTTCTTCTAGGTTCCAACTTGCTGGCGTATAGCTTTTCATAATATTCTCTTATAGTTGTTTGTATTTCTGTGGTATCTGTTATTTCTCCTCTTTCATTTCTGATTTTGTTTGAGTCCTCTCTCTCTCTCTCTATTTGGATGAGTCTGGCTAAAGGTTTATCAGTTTTATTGATCTTTTCAAAGAACCAGCTCCCAGTTTCATTGACCTGTTTGCTCTGTTGTTTTTTTAGTTTCTGTGTCATTTATTTCTGCTCTCATCTTTATTATTTCCTTCCTTCTGCTGTTTTTTGGTTTTGTTATTTTTTTTATAGCTCCCTTAGGTATAAGGTTAGGTTGTTTATTTGAGATTTTCTTGCTTCTTGAGGAAGGTCTGTATTGCTATAAACTTCCCTCTTAGAACAGCTTTTGCTGCATCCCAAAGATTTTTGACCATTGTGTTTTCATTTTCATTTGTCTCCATGTATTTTTTTAATTTCCTCTTTGATTTCTTGGTTGACCCATTCATTGTTTAGTAGCATGTTTTTAACCTCCATGTATTTGTGTTCTTTCCTGATTTCTTCTTGTGGTTGATTTCTAGTGTTATAGCACTGTGGTCAGAAAAGATGCATGGAATGATCTCAGTCTTTTTGACTTGTTTTGTGGCCTAATATGTGATCTGTTCTGGAGAATGTCCCATGTGCATTTGAAAAGAATGTGTATTCTGCTGTTTTAGGATGGAATTGTCTAAACATATCTGCTAGATCCATCTGGTCCTATGGGCCACTGTTTCCTTGTTGATTTTCTGTTTGGGTGATCTGTCAATTGATGGGAGTGGAGTGCTAATGTCCCCTACTATAATTATATACTATCAGTTACTTCTTTTATATTTCTTATTAGCTGCTTTATGTATTTGGGTGATCCCATATTCAGTGCATAAATATTTACCATAATTATATCTTCCTGTTGGACTGTGCTCTTTATGATTATATAGTGTCCTTTTTTGTCTCTTGTTATAGTCTTTTTTTTAAAGTCTATTTTATCCCATACAAGTATTGCTACCCCAGCTTTCTTTTCATTTCCATTTGCATGATAAATGCTTTTCCATCTCTTTGCTTTCAATCTGCATGTGTCTTTAGGTCTGAAATGAGTCTCTTGTGAGTAGCATATAGATGGGTCTTGCGTTTTATCCATTCCATCATCCTATGTCTTTTGATTGGGACATTTAGTCCATTTACATTCAAAGTAATTATTGATAGGTATGTACTTATTGCCATTTTGTTCCTTGTTTTATGGTTGTTTTTGTAATTCTTTGTTCCTTTCTTCTCTTGCTCTCTTCTCTCATGGTTTACTGGCTTTATTTAGTGATATACTTTGGTTCTTTTCTCTTTATTTGTTGTATATCTATTTGCCTGCCAGGTTTTGATTTGTCGTTACCATTAGGTTTGTATATAACATATTATGCACATAGTTGTCTAGATAAAACCTTTTTTAATTGACATCTGTATCATGCTTGACTTAGGGACCAAAATTATATTGAAAAGTAGAATGAAATTTTATTATGTTTATTGGAGGAGGTCACTAAGGAGGCATGAAGGCAACTTGACACTGAGCTGGACCTGGGCAATAAGAGGTTCCTCACCCCCACTCCTATCCCTGGAATTTACATTCCACCCACCTTTCCCACATTAGGAGATGTTCCAAGGACAAAGCCTTGAGACAGTAAGGTGTTGTTGAGACCACCTGGATGGTATACTTCACTAAAGCCAGTTAGGACCTCTATATAAGCTTTTAAGATTCTGGCAGGCAGATATGGAGATCTACTCTTCTTGCATCCAGCCAAGACAAGCCTCATATGTTAGTTTCCTAGTTGTGAACTAAAAGTGTTTTATAACATCAAACACAGACTGATTTCATTCTCAAATATTTGTAATTGCATTTTTGTTTTAAAAAATCAAATTGATTAATATTTTGTTCTGACAAGATAGGAAGTCCCAGTTTGTTATGATATTTAAAATGCTGAATTGATTTGAATCATGACTATGTTGACTCTTGAACATTTGCTTATTGTAGTATTGGAAAACATTGAAGTTCTTTTTAAAATCAAATTTCAATAGATAAAAGTATATCAAGATTATCTGACGAAGTAGCAGATTTATTATTTTATTTTCCTCAATGTATTATTATATTTCAATATGGAGTTTCTTATGCTTCCTATTTTTTATCAGTCATGATAATGAGTAATAACTTTGAGAATAAATACAATTAAAATTTTTTTTCAAAACCTTTAAGTTTATTTTACAATCAGAAAAGCAAATGATCATAAGCATACATCTTAATACATTTTAAAAAATCCAGCAAACCCATGTAGCCAACATCTGGAGCAAGAAACAGAATATATTAGGAATATACAAACTGCTCTTGTGCCCCTTCCATTTATAGTTTTGCTAATGTTAAACTGACTTTGCTCTTCTAGAGTAAATTCAATTTAGTGTGTGGTGTTTTATTGTCATTTTGTATAAGCTGCTGGATTCTGTTTCCTTAACTCCTGCCTAAAATTATTGCATCTTGTGTTCACAACTGAGGTTGGCTTTGATATTTCCTTTTCTCATACTTTTTTGGTTTAATTCTTGGGTTACATTTTTTCTAGCTTCATAAACTAGTTAGGGAACAGATTTCCTTTTTCCAAACTCCAGAATTATTTGTATAAGAACAGGATTACATGTCTCCTCATTTTATTCCAATTTGCTAGTGAAGCATCTTGCCTAGATATTTTCATTCACTTCCTCCCCCCTATTATATTGTATTGAACTTAAAATATATACAAAAGCAGCATATTACAAATACAACCAATCTTTAGGTGAGAGTAACTGACATACAGCGGGTAGGAAACGGTGTGGATCAGAACTGCCTGAAGGGCTTAAGTCACGGACTAATAGGCCCCAGGTGCAATCTTCAATCAAGATACATGCATGGAGGCCAAGCATTTGCTCTTCTCACAAGTTCTCCAGTGCTGCTGGTGGGAGAACCAAGCATGAGAGCCATGGAGCAAGTGAGGTTAGTGTAAAAAAACTATATACATTTCTCGACTTCACCTATTATCAACCCACGACCAATGTTGCTTTATATGTGTTTCTTTCCCATCCTCCTCACCAAATTATTTTGAAATGAAGATCAGAAATCATATTTTATTTTAAAATATAACAGTATTTATCTCTAAAATGTGAGGACCCTATTTTCTTCACTGTTCTATATTAGTATGCAGAAATGTAGTTGATTTTTCTGTGTTCATGTAGCATTCTGTCACCTTGCTGAGCTCACTTATTAGTTCTAGGAGACTTTTTCTTTTTGCTACTTACTTGGGATGTCCAATGTAGATAATCATGGACACTCACAAAAGGAGTTTTATGTCTTTCTGTGCACTCTTTATGCCTCTTACATATTTTTTTTTTTTTTTTTTTTTTTGCCAGTCGTTGTAGCTAGAACTTCGGTGCTATGGTGAATGAGTGGTGAGGACAAGTCTTGCCTTGTTTCCAGTCTTAGGGGTAATGCTCTTTGTCTTTCACTACTGAGTGATATGTAAGCTTTAGGGCTGTTTTTTGTTTGTTTGTTTGGGGTAGATGTTCTGTATCAAGTTGAGGTAATTCTTCTCTATTCCTAACTTTTGAGAATTTTTAACATGAGTGGGTGCTGTATTCTCAAATGCTTTTCTTTAGCCTGCTGGAATTGGATACTTCTTCATTTGCTAGTGGTACTTCGATGGATTTATGAATGTAAACCTTGCATAGTGCTTTCTTTTGTTAGGATTTTGGGTTTTTTTATTCCATTTCCCTAATGCCTGCTTAAAAAATTATTATATCTTGTGTTCATGAGTGAGAGTAACTGCTATATTTCCTTTTCTCTTTTTTGTTCAATTCCTGGGTTGGGGTTTTTCTAGTTTCATAAATTGAGTTAAGGAACAGATTCTCTTCTACCAGTCTCTGGAAGAATTTGAATAGAATAGGGTAGAATGTCTCCGATTTTATGTAATTTTCTAATGAATATGTCTCCCAATTTTCCTGTAATTTGCTAGTGAACATCTAGCCTAGATTTTTTTTTTCCCATTGCATCGTGGATGATTTAGAACATACAAAAGCAATGTGTACACAACCAGTCTTCAGGTGAGCAGTTGACATGCAGTGATTTGGAAACTTTAGCATGGATCACAATCATCTGAAGGGCTCGTTAAATTCACAGACTAATGGGCCTCACATGCAGAGTGTTGATTCAAAGTATGTGGGTTGGGGCCAAGTGTTTGCTCTTCTCATAAGTTCCCAGTGCTGCTTCTGGTGGGAGAACCATGCTCCGAGAGCCATGGAATAAGGAAGGTTAGTATTAAAAACTATATAAATTTTCCAGCTTCAACTATTGTGAACCCATGGCCAGTCTTGCTTTATACAGTTTATCTTTAATGTGGGTTTGAACTGCATGGGTCCACTTATAAATGGAAATTCTTTCTGTACTGTAAATGTGTTTTATGATTTTCTTAATATTTTCTTTGGCTTATTGTAAGAACACAGTATATAATGCACATACAAAATGTATGTTAATTGTTTATATTATCAGTAATGCTTCTGGTCAACAGGCTATTCATAAAGGTTTTGAAGAGTCAAGTTATATGTGTAGTTTTGACTTGGGGGAGGTCTGTGGGCTCAACTGTATATATCCTGACCCCATCCTCACCGGATTATTTTGAAATGTATATCAGAAATTCTGATGGTAAATAGTTAGTATTTACTTCAAACATAAGGTCCCTTTTTTTCTCATTGTTTCATGATAGTATATAAAAATGCAATGTTTTTTGTGAATGTGCAGTTCCATTTTGTGACTTTGCTGAATTCATTCTAGGAGGCTTTTTTCTTTTTTTTGTCAATTATTTAGGATGCTCTACATCAATAATCATGGACACCTGCAAAGAGTATTTCTTCTTGTGCACTCTGTAGGTCTTGCCTGTTGTAGCTAGACTTTCCGGTACTGTGGCAAAGGAGAGCCATGAGGGCACATTTTTTGCTTTGTTTCCAATTTTAGAGGGGAAGCTTTCTGTCTCTCACTATCGAGTGCTATGTTAGTTTTAGGGGTTTTTAGTTAGATGCTCTTGATCAAGTTGAGGTAATTCCTTTCTAACTCTGAGAGTATTTTTTTTTTTAAGTTGGTTTCATGCCAACTCCTGACCCTGTGATCGAGAGCTCAGCCGAGATCTAGAGTCAGATGCTTAACCAATTGAGCCACCCACGTGCCCCTTTGAGAGTTTTTATAAGTGAGTGTTGGGTTTTCTCAAATGCTTTTCTTTAATATGTTAGAATTATGGACTACTTTGACTTTTTAAATGTTAAATCACCCTTGTATAGTGCTTTTTGTTTTGTGTATTGTTCTTGTTTTGGTATCAGGATAAGACTAGCCTCATAAAATAAGTTGGCATAGACTCTGAAGAGTAACCTTCAGGTTTAACAATGGCGTATTGATGACCTGAAAGCAATGTAAATAACATTGTTAGAACAAACCTTTCGTGGAATTATGGAATCAGTATGAGGATGAATATTGGCAGTGTCAGTATTACAGCTATATTTATTAGAATGAGCTAAGGCTGGGAATGAGTGAGAGATGTTAGTAGCTGTGAGTTTATACTGAAGGGAAGAGAGCCAGTGAAGATGGAGACGGGAAAAACAAGGATTAAAGACCACTTGGGAGTGGAACCCAGGAAAGAAGGGAATCTATAAATAAAAAGATGTTGTGGTCTTCTGTTGGTGTGCTGGAGTTGGCTTAGGAGAGCCCACTGTTCAAATTTCAAGGTTGTGCAAGATCCTTAGTTCACATTGGTAGCTTAAAATTGGCCAGAGTAGGAGTATTTACAACATGGAAACTGGAAAATAGTACAGATCAAGATTTGTTCTTCCCCTCACTGCCAGAGCTCCAGTGTAAATGTTTCCTGGCATACTACTGATTAGGAGACTCAGCTCATGGAAACATAAAACTAAATAAAGCCATTTTTAACATAAATTTCACAGTTATTCCCACTTATTCATGGGTATAACTATTTTACAGTGGCATTTGTCTCTATTTCATTGTAATGAAGCCTCTAAAATTTCACCTTTAGAAGCCATCTGATTTGTGTGTATCAAACCAACGTAAGCCCCCCCCCGCCGTATGTACACTTACTCAAATTGATATACGTTGTTTGGGATTATGTGTTTTTATGAAAGCATCCTAAGGAAGGAGCTATGGAAACAGCTATGATATATATTTTTAAATGCAGATGAAAGTGAAGAAAGTATTCTTTGAAACTGTTAGTGTAACAATTGGCTCTGATAATTGTCAGTTCTCTAGGAACCTAAGTAATACTGTTTAATACTAGGTAAGAAAGGTAATCATGTATTTTTAAATGTATTTTGTATGCTCAAGATAATTGTTTATACTAATTATTACCAGTAGATATTTTGTTGTTTCATCTATGTCCCTAAGTTTTCATATATTCAACTCACCAGAAGACTTATTTTTAAATCTTCAGGTTTGGAAAAAAAATAGCACATTGCTTTCTTTTTAATTAGAAATGCATGCTACATTTTGCTAACAAGATCAAGAATAAATTGTACTTTTACACCTGACTTTCATTTTGCAACAAAAGATCTTTGCCAGTTAAAGCATGAAGTTAGATTCTCAAATTACTATAAATATGATTGATAAGAAATGCCATTGAAAAATTATTTGTTTTGTTTGGAAATTTGGTTATTTGATAGAATATTTCGGTGAAGTGAAATGTGAAAGATGAAGAACTACTGGTCTACCTAATATTTATGTTTGTACTAATACTGGAGGAACAAATACACAAATGTACTTCTAAGCACGTGACTATATATGGTTGTAGAAATTGCATGCAGCGTTCACTGGATATTGGCTTAATAAGGCACATATTTTCTGCAAATTGTTTCCATCACAAAGCATTTAAAATTAACATTTTGGGTTAGCTTGATTCAATCTGTATTGATAATATGAAATCTGTGGGGCAATATAATGAACTCATCTAGTCAGTAGTTAGTGTTTCCTAAATGAATGATGTCGATTTCTTTTTGTCAGTGCAATGACCTGAGTTGAGTTTAGCATCATTCTGTATTTTTTCTTCTAAATATTATAAACTGCCATTTAAAATAGACTGAGATAATCAATTAGACCTAAAAAGCTGTTTCTTAAAGCTTCCAGCTCTTAATCCTCCAGGCAGTGTGCAAATGTTCAGTTGGCAAAAGGTGGGTGTTTTATCACTAACAATAGTTTTCAGTATTTCAACCACTTTAGAGATGATTAAAAAATTACACTTCAGCTGGAAATTTTTTTTTTAGCTAACATTAAAAACATTATGCCACAGGAGGAACAAATTTAGTAAAGGAAAATAGAAGTAAGGGTAATTAATGAATTTACTTAGTTAGCAATTTATATGGATCTACAGAATTCCTCATCCATCCTTAATGGATTTTGTTATGTTCAGATTCCCTGTAGGATGACTCAAGGTTGCTATAGCCAAAAACATTTTTCATACCCGTTAATAAACTGATCAAAATCTGCAAAACTTTTGTCATCTCTCCTTAGCCCTCTAAGTCCTAAATATGTGTTTGTTTGTTTTTTTTTAAGATTTTATTTATTTGACAGAGAGAGAGAGAGAGGGAACACAAGCAGGGGGTGTGGGAGAGGGAGAAGCAGGCTTCCTGCTGAGCAGGGAGCCCAACGTGGGGCTCGATCCCAGGGCCCTGGGATCATGACCTAAGCCGAAGGCAGACACTTAACGACTGAACTACCCAGGTGGCCTCTAAGTACGTTTTTATATCTCCTCCTTGTCAAACCTAGTTCCTTAGAGGCAAAGGTACTTCTACAGAACAATCCATCCTTTAGTGTTAAGAAATCTCTCTCTAACCAAGTTATTTAAGGACCCCAAATACTTAAGAACTATAATCATTATATTTAATAAATTAAAACCTACAGGCTAAACTGTTGGTATCAAATTCCACAGGTCAACCAGAAAACTTTACAAAGAGTGACCAACCACCACCATAAGATCCTATAACCAGCTTCAAACTTCACATCTTCAGATCTTTAAATTGTCTGCCCAACAGTTACCTTTAACATATTGTTGGCTTAAGATGTGTGATCCACATTTTAGGACAGCCTGTCCTTGGCCCCTACCAGTGTAAATAATGGTCACGAGAGATACTATGAGGTTGGCTTTAAAGATGGAGGGTGTACAAGTCAAGGAATGTGGGCAGCCTCTTGAAGATGAAAAAGTCAAGGAAATGGATTCTCCCTAAAACCTCTAGAAAGGCAAGAAGCTCTACTGACACTTTGATGTTTAGCATACTGATTTGGTGCTTTAGACCTCCAGAACTCTAAGATAATTTTATAACCCACTTAGTTTGTGGTAATTTGCTTGGACAGCAATAAGAGAGTAATACAGTATCACACACACAAATATTTATATACAGTGGAACAAAGACAGTCTCTTCAACACGTTGTGTTGGGAAAATTGGATAGCCACATGCAGAAGAATGAAACTGGACCATTTCCTTACACCACACACAAAAATAGACTCCAAATGGTTGAAAGACCTCAATGTGAGACAGGAGTCCATCAAAATCCTAAAGGAGAACACAGGCAGCAACCTCTTTGACCTCAGCCGAAGCAACTTCTTCCTAGAAACATCGCCAAAGGCA
>NC_138374.1:120694640-120751541 GCF_054177405.1 Leptonychotes weddellii
AATTCATTTGGTTGGAATGAGGCCTGTATAAAGACCCCAGCAAATATGTTGATTCATTCAAATCAGAAGAACCATCCTTGGGTCATTGCAAGACTGGATTCTCATTTACCCATTCCAAATATGAAGAATAATAACCCTTTAAGAGAAAGACCTTCAGGCAACATTACTGTTTTACTGTATGGTCTAGCCATACAGTAATCATGATAGAATGTTAGAGCCCATATTATCCATGTTTGTTCAATAGTAAAACACTGAATTTGGAGAGGATGTCTTCTGACTTCTATTTCAAGAATTGAGAGCTATAACAGAAACTGGAGTTCAGGTTCTCTTACCTGCCTGCAGTTTGGCCATAGACCTTCAGCTGGTCAGCTTAATTCAGGAACTGCCAAATATCCTGTCCTCATCTCCACGTTTGTTGGGGAAATAAAAAAGAGTCTCTTGACAAAGAAAACCTCTCCATAAAGGTATAAGAGAAAGAAAACAGTTGTATTATTGAATAAGCATTAAAATAGACTGTGTTGTGCATCCCAGGCAATCCAGTAGGAGATTATGAAGACAAATAGATATATTTTATATAGTCAAGCAGCTACAACCCATCACATACATGTTCTCAAGATAAACAACTAGTCCTCAAAGGACTTGACAGCATTATTTTTCACACATAGTTCATCCCAAATTTACTTGGTAGTTGGGTGACCATCTGTGTTTGCTAATTGGCTTTATCTAAAGGGAAAAAAAATCAGCTTCTTATGTCTTTATGGCAGGGGGTGGTTTTACAACTTGGAGTGAGATGCCTGCCCACCAAAGTTAAGCTGTTACCCTCCCACAGAAACTAAGAGATGGGGGTGATCTCTGATTTTGTTTTCCTTGATTACATTTCAAAGAAATACTCCCCAGGTTTTTCGACATTTCTGAGTCTCTAAAGCTTGAAAGAAGATTTTTTAGATTTAAAAGGATTTACATATATCTCAAAGAGGGGAAAAAACTTATTTCAAGTTTTCTAAGGTAAATGCTCTAAGGGGGATGGGGAGTCTCTTCCCTTATTTGCAACAAAGACTTTTTTTTTCATTTGCATTGACCCTTAAAGTGCTCCTCAATTTGGATATATTTAATGTATCCTTATGATTAGATTTAGATTATGTATCTTTGTCAGGAATAATAGTTATTTTGTTTTCTTTTTTCATTCTGTCAGTTGGTACCTGCTTTCCTTGTATCTCATTACTAGTGGTGTTACTTTTGATCACTAGATTAAGGTGTTGTGCATCAATCAGGCACTTCCATTTTAAAGTTAATTCCCCACCCTCATTAAAGTAACAATTTATAGCCAGGTGCTGTAAGAGCTTGGATATTCCTCATCATGTTTCCAGTGTATTCACATATTTTTTTAAGATTTTATTTATTTATTTGACAGAGAGAGACACAGCGAGAGAGGGAACACAAGCAGGGGGAGTGGGAGAGGGAGAAGCAGGCTTCCCGCCGAGCAGGGAGCCTGATGTGGGGCTCGATCCCAGGATCCTGGGATCACGACCCGACCCGAAGGCAGTCGCTCAACGACTGAGCCACCCAGGCGCCCTGTATTCACATATTTTTTTTAAGTCAGTAGGGGCTTGTAGTTCTCATCTGCCCCCCCCAATGGAATAAAGTCTGGTAACTATTTTTATGCTCTAATTATTTCTAGTTAGACCAGTAGAAGCCCCTTCAAACGGGTTTATATTTTCTTCTTTTAACGTATTCCTATATTAAAAGAATTCCTTTCTTTACAGCAGAGAATGATGTTCCATTGTCAAATTACACTTTTTCTGCCTGAACCCTAGAATCAGCTAATTCTCCAAGGAGGTCTGTTCCTTTCAGTAGAGAATCATTCATAAGAAACTAATATCTGGGAGCTAAATGTGTTTGATACTGTTGTTCTATCATTGTTCCTTAGCCCATTCTTCAGACACACCTAGAATGAATTCACATTATCCTCTCCAATTCCAGTGTAATAACACATGGTATATTCTTGCCCATTCTGTATTTGTGAACTTATTTTCACTTAATTTTTTAAAAATTGAGATAAAATTAATCTATAACACTGTTTTAGTGTACAATATGATTTGCAATATGTGTTGCAAAATGATTCCAACAATAAGTTAACATCCATTACCCCAAATTGTTACACATTTTGTGTGTGATGAGAACTTTTAACGTCTACTTCCTTAGCAGCTATAACTTATTTGATAGTGAGAAATCTATATCCCTCTATCCTTCATATACCTAGTTATATGATGAAACCTGTATTCAGTAAATCTATCACCACTACCATAAACACAAACCCCTACCCCTCCACTGTGTAGAGTCCTTCCATAAGTTGGGAGGCTACTACCAACCCCCTGTTTGGATATTCTCCCACTTCTTTCAAGTTCAAAGCCATGTGTTCAGCTATGCCCTTCCATTGACCCTCCTAACCCAACTCAGGCTTCTAGACCCTCTCCTGGAATGGCTTCCACAGGGGCATCATCTGATATAATGCAGGTTCTTACTTTCCAAGGGAGAGATAGTGAAATCCAAGAAGGAATAAAAATATTAAAATCCAACTACATTAAAAAACCAAAAAACCCCCACAAAACTAGATTCTGTCTTTATTCTAATTCCAGGAGTCTCAAAACACACTCAGATTCAATTTTGCTAGGACTTAAGACTCAATCATATAGTTATATTCATGGCTATAATATATTACTGGGAAATATTGCCTGTCAGGGAAGCTCATTAAACACTCAACACTCAGTGTTTATTGGGAGCTGATCACATAGGTAGCTTCTGTTTGGCACATAGAAAAATTTGAGGCTCCCAGAAGGAAAGCAGGTGCTCAAAATAAACCATATTGCTTATAAAAATAGTTTAAGCACAATAAGCCACTCCTTTTAAGTTTTTAATTCCAGTTAGTTAACATACAGTGTTATATTAGTTTCAATTGTACAATATAGTGATTCAACAATTCCATACATCACCTGGTGCTCATCACAAGTGCGCTTCTTAATCCTCCCATCACACCCTTCCCTCCACACTCCTTCCCTCTGGTGTAACTATCAGTTCTCTATAATTGAGTGTTTGTCTCTTTTTTTTCCCTTTGTTCATTTGTTTCTTAAAATCCACATATGAGTGAAATCATATGGTATTTGTCTTTCTGTGATTTCTTTTGCTTAGCATTATATTCTCTAGCTCCATCCATGTTGTTGCAAAGACAAGATTTCATTCTTTTTGATGGCTGAATAATATTCCTGTGTGTGTGTGTGTGTGTATTGTATGTACAAAACACAATAGTGTTTTTTAATACTTTGGGTAAATATCCAGTAGTGCAGTTACTGATAGTTCTATTTTTAGCATTTTGAGGGACCTCCATACTATTTTCCAGGGTGGCTGCGCTAGTTTGCATTCCCATCAACAGTGCAAGAGGGTTCCTTTTTCTCCATATCCTCGACAACACCTGTTGTTTCTTCTGTTGTTGATTTTAGCCATTTTAGCAGGCATGAGGTGGTATCTTATTGTAGTTTTGATTTGTGTTTCCTGGATGAGTGATGTTGAGTATTTTTTTCAAGTATCTGTTGGCTATCCGTATGTCATCTTTAGAAGAATGTCTATTCATGTCTTTGCCCATTTTTAAATTGGATTGTTTTTGGGTGTTGAATTTTATAAGTTTTTTTTTTTTAAACATTTATTTCTCTTAGAGAAAGAGCATGTGCATGTATGCATTGGGGGGAGAGGAGCAGAGGGAGAGAGGTACAAGCACATTCTTCTCTGGGTATGAAGCAGGCATGCGGGGCTCAATGTTGGGACCCCCAAGGTCACCACCTGAGCTGAAATCAAGAGAAGAGTGCTCAACTGACTGAACCACTGCCCCGAGTTTTGTAAGTTTTTCTGTATATTTTGGATACTAACTCTTTGACATCATTTGCAAATACCTTCTCTCATTCTGTGGGTTGCCTTTTAGTTCTGTTGATTGTTTCCTTCGCTGTGCAGAAGCTTCTTATTTTGATGAAGTCCCCATAGTTTAATTTTGCTTCTGATTCCCTCGCCTCAAGAGACATACCTAGTAAGAAGTTACTACGGCCAACATCAAAGAGGTTACTGCCTGTGTTCTCCTCTAGGATTTTGATGGTTCCCTGTTTAAAGACATTTAGGTCTTTCATCCATTTTGAATTTATTTTTGTGAATGGTGTAAGAAAGTGGTCCACCTTCATTCTTTTGCATGTTGCTGTCCAGTTTTCCCAATAGCATTTGTTGAACAGACTGTCTTTTTTTCCATTGAATATTCTTTTTCTGCTTTGTCGAAGATTAATTGACCATATAGCTGCAGGTTCATTTCTGAGTTTTCTATTCTGTTCTATTGACCTATGTGTCTATTTTTGTGCAAGTACCATGCTGTCCTGATCACTACAGCTTTGTAATATAACTTGAAGTCTGGAATTGTGATGCCTCCAGCTTTGATTTTCTTTTTCAAAATTGTTTTGGCTATTGGAGTCTTTTGTGGTTCAATACAAATTTTAGAATTGTTCTGGTTCTGTGAAAAAGGCCATTGGTATTTTGAGAGATTGCATTAAATGCATAGATTGCTTTGGGTAGTATGGACATTTTAACAATATTCTTCCAATCCATGAGCATGGAATGTCTTTCCATTTCTTTGTGTCATCTTCAATGTCCTTTATCAAGGCTTTATAGTTTTCAGAGTACAGGTCTTTCATTTCTTTGGTTAGGTTTATTCCTGGGTATCTTACTTTTGGTGCAATTGTAGATGGGATTGTTTTCTTAATTTCTCTTACTGCTGCTTCATTATTGGTGTATAGAAATAAAACAGATTTCTGTACATTGATTTTTGTATCCTGAGACTTTACTGAATTTATCAGTTCTAACAGTTTTTTGGCGTCTTCCAGGTTTTCTATATAGAATATCATGTCATCTGCAAATAGTGAAAGTTTTACTTCTTCCTTACTGATTAAATGACTTTTTGTTGTCTGATTACTGTAGCTAGGACTTCTAGTACTATGTTGAGTAAAAGTGGTTAAGAGTAGACATTCTTGTCTTCTTCCCAACCTTAGGGGAAAGGCTCTGTTTTTGCCATTGATGATGATGTTAGCTGTGGGTTTTTTCAAATGTGGCCTTTATTATATTGATGTATGTTCCCTGTAAGCCTACTTTGTTGAGGGTCTATATCATGAATGGATATTGTACTTTGTCAAATGCTTTTTCTACATCTATTGAAAAGATCTTATGGTTCTTATCCTTTCTCTTATTGATGTGATGTGTCACATTGATTTGCAAATATTGAATCACCCTGGCAATCCAGGAATAAATCCCACTTGATTATGGTGAATGACTTTTTAATATATTTCTGGATTCAGTATTTTGTTGAGGATTTTTGCACTGTGTTCATAAGAGTTATTGGCCTGTAGCTTTCTTTTTTTTTGTGGTATCTTTATCTAGTTTTGGTATCAAGGTAATGCTGGACTCATAGAATGAATTTGGAAGCTTTCCTTCCTTTTTTGGGGGGAATAATTTGAAAAGTGCGGGTATTAATTCTTCTTCAAACGTTTGGAAGAATTTGCCTGTGAAGCCATCTGGTCCTGGACTTTTGTTTGTTGTGAGTTTTTTGATTATTGCTTCAATTTCTTTGCTGGTTATCGGTCTGTTCAAATTTTCTATTCCCATTTCAATTTTGGTAGATTATATGTTTCTACGAATCTTTCCATTTCTTCTAAATTGTCCAATTTGTTGACACGTAGCTTCTCATAATCTTTTATAATTGTTTTTCTGTGGTGTTGGTTATTTCTCATTTGTGATTTTTGAGTCCTTTCTCTTTTTTTCTTTAAGTCTGGCTACAGGTTTATCAATTTTGTTGATCTTTTCAAAGAATCAGCTCCTGGTTTCATTAATCTGTTCTATCAATTTTTTTTTTTAGTTTATCATTTATCATTCTAATCTTTATTTCCTTCCTTTTGCTGGCTTTAGGTTTTGTTTGTTCTTTTTCTAGCTCTATTAAGTGTAAGGTTAGGTTGTTTGAGATTTTTCTTGCTTTTTGAGGTAAGCCTATATTGCTATAGACTTCCCTCTTATAGAACCACTTTTGCTGCATCCCCCCAAATTTCTTGGTTTCCTGATTGACCCATTCATTGTTTAGTAGCATGTTGTTTAACCTCCATGTATTTGTGTTTTTTTTCAGATTCTATCTTGTGGTTGACTGTTTTATAGCATTGTAGTCAGAAAAGATGCATGGTATAACTTCTCTCTTCTTGAATTTGTTGAGGCATATTGACTAATATATGATCTATTCTGAAGAATGTTCATGTACACTTAAAAAGAATGTGTATCTTGCTGTATTTGGATGGAATGGTCTGAATATATCTGTTAAATCCAGCTGTTCCAGTGCGTCATTCAAAGCCATTTTTTCAGTGTTTATTTTTTGTTTAGATGATCTGTCCATTGATGTAAGTGGGGTGTTAAAATTCCCTACTATTACTGTATTACTACTGATTAGTTTAGGTTTGTTATTGTTTTATATATTTGGGTCCTCCTGTGTTGAGTACATAAATACTTACAAATGTTACATCTTGTTGGATTGTCCCTTCATTATGATATGGTGCAGTGCCCTTCTTTATCTCTTGTTACAGTCTTTGTTTTTAAGTCTAGTTGTCCACTCTAAGTATTGCTACCCTGCCTTTCTTTTGGCATCCATTTGCCTGATAAATATTTCTCCATTCCCTTTGAATCTGCAGGTGTCCTTAGGTCTAAAATGAGTCACTTATAGGCAGCATATAGGTGGGTCTTGTTTTTTTTAATCCATCCTGTTAACCTTTATTTTGATTGGAGCATTTAGGCCATTTACATTCAAAGTAATTATTGATATGTATTGTCATTATATTATTTTGTAGTTTCTGAAGATTTTCTCTGATCCTTTCCTGTCTTTCTTTTTCATGATATATTTGTATTTCTTTCTCTTTATTATGTGCATATTACTGGTTTTTGATATATGATTACCATTTAAGTTTGTATATAACCTCTTCTGCATACAGCAATCTATATTAAGTCGATGGTCTTTTAAGTTTGAACTCCTCCTTCTCTCCTCCCCATGTTTTAGGTATATATTGTCATAATTTACATCATTTTATTTTGTGAGTTCTTTGATTATTTTTTTTCAGAAATATTTTTATTGATTTTTGTGTTTCCTCCCTTCATACTATCACTTTTGGTTTCTCTTTTCCACTGTATCCCCTTTAATATTTCTTTCAAGGTTGGTTTAGTGGTCATGAACTCCTTTAGTTTTTATTTGTCTGGGAAACTCATCTCTCCTTTTCTGAATGATATCCTTGCTGGATAGAATATTCTAGACTGCAGATTTTTCCCATTCAGAACTTTGAATATATCATGTCACTCCCTTCTAACTTGGAAAGTTTCTGCTGAAAAATCCCCTGATAGCCTTATGGGGTTCCCTTGTATGTTACTGCCACCTTTTGTCTTGATGCTTTTAATTTTTTTTATCAGTATATTTTGCCAGTTAAATTAATTTTTTTCTCTTACTGATATATAGTATTCCCTTAGATAAATATAATGCAGTTGATATACACATCCTACTGTATTTAAGTTTAAAAAAATTCAAAACTTATGAAAGCTGATGAACATCTGTGTACAAATTTTTGGATTTAAGTCTTTGGTTTCATTTTCTATTCTATATCCAACTGTGGAATTGTAGGGTATTAGGTATAGCTAAACAGCATATTCTATGTCCAAACACATCATTTTGTTTTTTATAACTTTTTTAATCTGACAAGCTTTGTCTTTTAATCAAAGCATTTAATTGATGTACACCTAATATAATACTGAAAGTTGGGCTACCATCTTGCTCTTTTCTCATGGTCCCTTCTGCTTATTGTTTTTTATTATTCCTTATTTTCTTTTGATTAACCAATCTCCACCCCCCCCCCCACTTCTGTATTAGGTTTTTAGCTGTACCTTCTCTTGGTGCTCTTAGAGAGTGTGAGGCTTTGTTTCGTAGGCAGTTCAATTGCTACAAATTACCTTATTAATACTTTCTACTAAGTGACGTTAAGGGTGGACTATTTCAGTTTTTCCTTACTCTTAGAGTATGACCTTCATTCTGTTGACCTGATTCCTGTTCCTAGGACTTGGCTTTTCTGGGATCTCAGCTGGACTGTGTTGTCTACTGTAGAGTTTTCACTCTGGCTTGACTTGAACTATACTTCTATACTTGGGTGACTTCTGAAATATCATATATTTGAATTTCTATTCTGTGGCTCCCTTCTTTTGTAAACTGCAATCAAATGCCATTTGGCATCTTTTAACCATGTGAGAGTGACGTTATATGTTGATTTCTAAATCTCTAGGAAGCACTTTGAAAAATGCAGTCAGGAATAAATCCGGACTGAAATGCCTCTCATGTCTTGTACTTTCTTACCATCAAGAATTGCAGCCCTGTGTTGGTTTCTTCCCAATTCTATGAATACTTGTTTTGTATATTTTGTCCATCTTTTAGAATTATTTGTGGGAAAGCGGGTCCTTCTACTAATTATACCCAGCATTCAGGTTTTAGGTTTGAACCCTGCAATCAGTGGAGGAGACTTTTTTCAATTTATAAAAAGCTCTGGTATATTAAAAATAGTTAACTCAATCTGATTTTCTTATATGACTTCCCTGATTGTGCTTATTTTAACTTCTGGTGTCGTGTAAAATGAATATGCCCTTCTTTTTTTTTTTAAAGATTTTATTTATTTATTTGACAGAGAGAGACACAACGAGAAAGGGAACACAAGCAGGGGGAGTGGGAGAAGGAGAAGCAGGCTTCCCGCTGAGCAGGGAGCCCGATGTGGGGCTCGATCCCAGGACCCTGGGATCATGACCTGAGCCGAAGGCAGACGCTTAACGACTGAGCCACCCAGGCGCCCCTGAATATGCCCTTCTTGAACCTAACAGTTCTTAAAGAATTCAGGAGATATCTATGAAAGTCATTAATCCTTCTTCCTGTCTAAGTTGGCTCCATACATTTCAGTTGGTCTTTATGTACTCTGTTCATATTCTATCATCATCTTGGACTCTTCTTTAAATGTGCCCCCAGTTTTTAGTATTCTTTTTAATGTTAAATCCAGATGTGGTCTGGGTAGCACAGAAAACTTCAGGACATTTGCTTAGCTATATTTGAAGACTACTTCTATTAAGGTAATCTAATGTAACATAGAGTGGTTATATGGCATCATTTACTCATATTGTGTTTATATTAAACTAGGCAATTAAATGATTTTACTTTTAGTACTACATTGTGAGGACCAAGTGCTGTTTTACAAACTTCTGTATGTTTTATCTAGGTTTTGTTTTGTTTTTTTCTTTTGGCTTATTCCAGCTGCTGATTACATTTTAAATGTAGTTGTTACTGACATATTTATTATCCCCGCCAAGATTTTCCAGCAGTGTTCTAAAAATCATCAGTAAACTAGTGTATAACATGTTTAAAAAAGAACCAATGGGAACCCACCAGACTTACTGTTATTACTATTATTAATTAAAACAATAGCATAAGAACTACTTATTCAGCTCCCTCTCTGTCAAACATTGTTTGCACATATATTATTCATTTTAAGTATTGTAGAATGATTTCTATATGTGCTGTTGTAGCAACTCTGTAAAATGTACTGAATTTTATGTGACTTATCTGGAAGGTACAGTTTCTCAGCTAATAAATGTGGGATCCAGAATTTGAACCTACTCTGCATTCTCTGAAGCTCATGTACATGTCATTACTTTAAAGTGCTTGTCACTAACCAAAGATTTCTGATTCTGATGCTTATTGCCTAGTCCAGTAGGTTTCCAACCTTCTATTGGCAATCAAAATTCCATGAAATAATTTGAAAACTACTGATCTGTGTAATATTCCTCCAGATTACTAAATCATTCTTAATGTGTTTTCCATGGAACACCAGCCTCTAATATGGTTCATTAAAAATGCATTCTGTCTTTAAAAAAAATGATAAATGAGCAGGCAATCAACAAATCCTATACCTTCCCTCATGGGTTCTGAAACAACTTAGAATTAGACACAGGTGTGAAATAGGGACTAAAATATGTGCTTTGTAATTAGTAAAACTAAACTGGAGAACCACAGTTGGGACCCAAAACCAAAATTATGCCTCCTACACTTGACACAATTTCAGGCTGCTTCCCTTATAGAACAGAACATGCTATGGGAGGCTTACCAAGTGTATGACTGGAGTGGACATACAGTTTATTTGGTCCATCTCTTCTGTGTGAGAGTGAATGTCAACAAAGGACTTGGCTATTCTTGCTCAGTACTTTATTTCTATATCACCAATTAAATAAATCCCTCTCATCAATGAATAAGTAAGTTAGAAGTGGTCTGCAAGTATTACTCTTTCCTCTTGGAGAAAAAAACGTCTTAACCTCCCTCTAGAAAATGTGGGAATTAGCATAAAAAGCACTCTTTTCTAAAGAGTCATCAATATTTTTTTATTAAAAGTTTGAAAAAGAATTTAGCTTGTTTTTAAATTATAAAGCTATAGTCTAATGAAAAGGCTGAAATAATATGCAGGTAGACTATGTCTGGCAGGCATAGATTTTATGCAGTACATATCCCTATTACATGTATAAGAGATACTTGAGAAATGGGAAGTTTTCCACTATAGGTCTTGCATGTAATTGGCATCCACTGCTCTTCCTGCTCTCTTACACTGACCTTAAGTCCTAACTCTTCCTTCCAATTCCTTTTTAAGAGAATGCCCAACCAGCAGCTGCTAATACTTCAGTAATTCTTTTCTTAGAACCATTTATGACCAGTTATTACCAAAGTAAACTTAATTTCATTTGAACACTCTCACTAATGCTCCATAAAAACCTTTTGTCTCTTTTTCTCAAGTTAGAATGCTAATTCTGTGGTGGTAATCATATTGCAATATAAATGCATCAGCTCAACACATTGTATACCCTAAACTTTGACAATGTTATGTCAATATCTCAATGTGAAACATAAAATAACAAATGCCATTATAGGCTTTATTTTTTAAAAATAATGCCAATGAGGATGATACTCACCAACTTCAGAATGGTATCCTGGAAAGGGAGAAAAAGACAAAGAAGGAATAACAGATGAGTTAATTGTCTTAGTAACACTATTTAAAAAATATAAATCACTATAGGAAACCATATTGCTTCTTGTGAAACCTACAAGGTAAGTAGATGAGAATGTGTATCATTCTCCAAATTCTTGAAGTTATTTCAATAATAAAAACCATTGCGGTATTAAAAAACCCAAAATACAATTTTCCCAATTTAAAAATAATTGCTACTTCAGGGAATGGGTGTGATGACCATTTTGAAATGCATTTGGAGAAGTGTTTAAAACATATGTTAAGACGTTTGTAAGAGTGCTACATGCTCAATGTGTTGAAGTGTTATTTCAGTAAATGCACAGAATGGTCACTCTGTAATGCATATAGAGAAGTGTTTGGAAAAAATCATGATAGAAGTTTCAGAAGAGGAGATTTTACAACTGGGTACCACAGAAATGCATTGACATAAAAACAGGCACATAGAATAATGGAAAAATTGAGAGCCTAGAAATAAACTGATGCATATAAGATCAACTAATATTTAACAAGGGAACCAAGAATAGTCAATGGGGAAAGGACAGCCAGGAATACTCAGTGAGGAAATAAAGGGCGTTGGGAAAACTGGATATTTATGTGTAAATGAAGCTGAAACCCTGTCTTAAAACATTCACAAATTAACTCAAAATGGATTAAAGAACTAAATGTAAGACCTTAAATTGTAAAACTCCTAGCAGAAAATGTAGGGGAAAAAGCTCCTTAACATTTGACAATGATTTTTTTTTTATATATAATACTAAAAGCACAGGCAACAGAAGCAGAAATCAGCATGTGGGACTACAGCAAACTAAAGTGTTTTGCACAGCAAAGGAAACAATCAGCAAAATGAAGAGGAAATCTGTGGAATGGGAGAAAATATTGTAAACCATGTATCTTATAAGGGGTTAATATCTAAAATATATAAGGAACTCTTACAACTTAATAGAAAAAAACATTGGCAGAAGAACTGAATAGACATTTTCCAAAAGCTACCCAAACGGCAAATTGGTACATGAAAAGCATCACTAATCCTCAGGGATATCAAAACCACAATGGAATATCATTGAAGAAAGAGAACCCTGTGAACTGTTGGTGGGAAGGAATGGAAATTTGTTCGGCTACTATAAAAAAAATAATAGGGTCCTCAAAAATTAACTACTATGTGATCCAGCAAACTTATTTGTGGGTATATATCTGAAAGGAATGAATATACTATCAGATCTCGGCACCCCTGTGTTCACTGAAGAATTGTTCACAATAGCTACGACATGAAATGACCTAAGTGTCAACTGATGAAGAAAATTAAATTTTATATATATATGCGAGCGTGCGTGCCACACACACACACACATGGATTATTAGTCATCAGAGGAAATCCTTTCATTTGTGACAACATGAATGGATCTTCAGGGCATTCAATTAACTGAAACAAGTCAGAAAAAGAAATACTTTAAAAAAACCAGGGGGAGATGAACCATGAGAGACTATGGACTCCGAGAAACAAACTGAGGGTTTTAGAGGGGAGCGGGGTGGGAGGATGGGTTAGCTTGGTGATGGGTATTAAGGAGGGCATGTTCTGCATGGAGCACTGGGTGTTATACACAAACAATGAATCATGGAACACGACATCAAAAACTAATGATGTATGGTGACTAACATAACATAATAAAATAAAAAATAAAAAAGTAAAAAAAAAAAAAGAAATACTATAAGATCTCATTTTAGTATGGAATCTTAAAAATCTAAACTCATACAAACAGTAGGATGGTGGTTGCCAGAGACTAGGGTGTGGGGAAATGGGAAGATATTTAGGAAAACTTTGCTACAGTTATCTCACACCTGTTTTACAGAAACCATGTCTAATTCCACCAAAATATGAATTGTCTTCCCTTGCATGAATTAATCAACAATAAAAATCAAACTATGCCTAGGCATAGTATTAGGCTTTTGAAGCACAATGCTTAATACAGGTACCTGCAAGTGTTTTTTATAGTACATAGAAAATTTCATATTTTTGGAGGCTAACATTTTGATTCACTTAACATCAGAATGTAGCCATTACTATGTGTCAGACATTATTTTTACTTTAAAATATTCATAACAACTGTGTGAGGTAGATACTATTGGATATACCTATGAGAAAGCATATGTCCATTTTACAGCTGAGGAATCAGAGGTGAGGTACACAGAGGTCAAGTGTCTTCTCCCAACTAGTAACTGGTAGAGTCACGATCTGAGCACAGGATCTCTGGCTCCAGAGTCTGGGCTTTCTACCACCGTACTTGGCATCTCACTATGATCTGGAAACAAAGGTCCTTTATTTTTACTTTTGTGGGCTTTGGTGTTATAAGAAAACTTCAAATGATAGGGTTTTTTCTACAAATAAGAGTCCAAATTTATTACATTATCAGTAAAGAGAAATCACCTTGCAAATAAACTAGCTGTGTATCTTATGACTGTTAAAACTCTTGTGAAATGCTGCTCTTGAAACTACGGCAAATTTGTATTTAAAACATGAAAGTGAAATGTTGTTCCTGTTTGTATTTAGAGGTGAACATTTAAAAATTCAATTTAACCAGAAAATATTTATAGGATAATAAGGCAGCTTTAAATTCTAGGAGGGAAAAAAAAATCCCAGAACTTACCAACAAACAAATTAAATTAAAATAATAAAACTATACTTGAAGGAAGAATGAAAGCTAGTCTCCATGTGAAAGTATTATGATATGCTAATTATGCCCTGAAGTAAGTACACTATGCTAACTTACCTTACAAACCGGGATTCCCAAGATGAGAACCAAATAAAACTGATTGACTTTGAGCATAAGAGTCACAACATAGTCTAATTTTCTTCTATAAATGCAAATCAAACCACAAGATGGATGTAACATACATGAATTTAAATAACACCACTTGACTGTACAATGCCAAGTTCTCTAATGCAATTTTGGAGAAAGTGAAATATTTATCATTTAAAATGGTCAGTTATTATTTTTTCAGACCAAACTAATAGTAGAACACATCCTGCATTAATGGAAAAGCTGTATTACCAAACAGTAAAAAAAAAAAAAAAAAAAAAAAAAATCATTTTTTTAAAGTGTTCTTGTGTGTGTGTGGTGGTTTTTTTTTTTTTTTTTTTTTTGGAGGGGGGGGACCTGAATGTGTTTTAAAAAAAGTCCTAAATTATTTGTCCCAGATTATTTTGGAGCTTGTTTAGATAAAAAAAAAAAAAATACAAATCAGGTAAAGCTTAAGGAAAGTTTCTTTCCTCTCTCTGTAACTGCTTTCTCAAATAATCCAGGCATCTGTATATTCGGAAACTGGTTACTTTTCTAATTAACTCTTGCAGGTTTGAGATGTAATTACAGCTTAATGCCTATTTCTTCTGAAGACAGTATTGGGGGGGAGGGGAGCTTTCACATGGAAGTTGACTATTTTAATGCAAAAACAAAGTTAGGGCTAATAAAACTTGAAAGTACACAAAAAATCATCTGGGAAATGTTTATAAGATGTAGAGTCTAGAACACCTTCACCAGATAATTTGAAGCAACAGGTCTGAGATGTGGCTTAAGGAAATAGGTTTCCAAGTAATCCAAGTATACCTGGCCCAATTAACTAGACTCTGAGAAAGACTATTGTAAGGTGGACGTTTCTGGCACTATGGGGAGTGGGTACAGATACTTGGGGCAGTTTTTGTTCAAGCATGTTCATTATCCCACGGATGTATGTGAACCTTTTAAAATTGCTGCTAAGATGAGTTTAACCTTTGTATTCTATTTTATGTAATAGAAGAACAATATACAGTTGGTTGTGTCTTTGATATAGCATCAGATTTCAAGTGTTGCATACAAAACAGATGGTAGAATGAGATACTTCATTGTTTTGAACTTGGGTACTTTATAGTATCTTTTATCCAACTAAAACTCCTATTCTCTAAATTATTTGTACAATGGAACAATTGGAATTTATTTTTTTATGAAAAATGTCTGCAATTAAGCCAAAGCAAGTGTTACTAAATACAAGTAGATTTTAAAATACTTATTAACACAAGATTTGTCTACATTAGTTCATTTTCTCAAATGATAGTTTCTCTACACAAGTTTAAGTGCACCTTCTCAAGGTGTTGCCTTAATGGAAGCATTGACCTTTTCAGTCTCCCAATCTTCATATTGTTGCACCACGTTAAGGTGAATTTTGAATGCCCCTACTTTGCACATAAATGAAAATGCAAAGTTGAGAGCTTTGCTTCGAGGTGAGTGAAAAATAAGACTTTATCTGTTCTACATTTCAAGTGGAGCACTGTCTCTGATGTATTGTGAAAACTTAGTGTCTCATATTTTACTTTAAAAAAGACTGTTTATGTGTTTTAAAAACATGCACCACATATTTTACACAGATCTTTATAACATAATACATATACAAAAATGAATTTACGAAATACTCTAAAGAATATAGATTTAGACTAGTTTTATCATCCATTGAATTCCCATATGAGGATTTGGTTCTCTGGAATAAATATTACAGAAGATAAGCTATGGCTCTGCCTAATTGGGTACTTCATTTAAATGCTCCCCTTAAGTTACATTTGAGATGATACTTAGAATATTCCAAAAGTAACTTGAACATATATTAGTCTGTTATATAATTGGAACAATTACAGTTTCCCTAAGACTGACATCCTTTGAATTCACTGAGGGCAAAGGCTCTTTCTCTCTAGAACCTATCATACAGTTTAAGAAAAATGCTTATTAAAAAGTTAAAATGAGGTCAATTTATGAAATAAACTTGTTAAATTTATCACAAAGTTGATCAAGGCTTTTCTTTTTTTTTTTTTTTTAAAGATTTATTTATTTGACAGAGAGATAGAACAAGTAGGCAGAGAGGCCGGCAGAGGGAGAGGGAGAAGCAGGCTCCCCGCTGAGCAGGGAGCCCGATGCGGGGCTCGATCCCAGGACCCTGGGATCATGACCTGAGCCGAAGGCAGCTGCTTAACCGACTGAGCCACCCAGGCACCCCGATCAAGGCTTTTCTTAGGAAAACTCTGCTAGTGTGTATATTAATAAATTTTGATATTATAATATTCCATGGAAAAATAAGTTGGACTTTATCTTTTAACTTAAGCAGGTTATTAGCATAGTAGATTTTGGGAAAAGGGAAATTGAAGCATTTTCAACAGCTTATGAGGTCATATTCCCATTTTATGTATAAATATATTTCAGGGCGCTTGGGTGGCTCTGTCAGTTAAGTGTCTGCCTTCAGCCCAGGTCATGATTCCAGGGTCCTGGAATTGAGTCCCGCATCAGGCTCCCTGCTCAGGGGGGGAGTCTGCATCTCTGTCCCCCTTCTCCTGCCCCCTGCTTGTGCTCTCTCTCTCCTGTGCTTTCTCTCTCATGCTCACTCTCAAATACAATCTTTAAAAAAAATCTACCTTAATTTAATATTTATACCTCAGATAAAAGTGGAATCTATCAATATTTTAAATTAGCTTACAAGTTAATTTAGACTAACAACTTTATAATGTTCACCAATTTTAAGTTATTTTTGTATTTTACTTAAATATGAATATTAAAATTATCTGTACTTTATATTTAAGTGAAATAGTAGATTGAATATGAGTGCAAAATGGCTGGGATACTTAAAATTTAGTTGAACTCCCTGTCAGGCATCTACTTCATCACTCTTTTGCATGTCCTTCTCTAAAACCTTGAGTACAAAGAGCAGATTTTCCCAGACAGAGGAGGATAGTTTTTGGTAAAGTATGTATGACTTAAATCGTTACTAATAAGTTACTAATAAGTTACTAATAACTGTAACTAATGAAAATACGGACTTTAATTACTTCTCAAATTTTGAGAGTAATACGGATTTTTGAAATGTAATATACAATTCACCAAAGACAAATGTTTGCATTTGATGTTTCCTGAAATTAACTTTCATACCGATGAAAGAGAATACAAAATAAAACTTCAGGTGCTATTTATGATATAAGGGACACTACATAGTAAATCCAGGGACTGAATAAAATATAGCCTTATGCACATAGCAGATGCAGTGTCTGCCCTGGTGGGAGATTGGAAGTCCTTATAGAAAGGCTAAAAATACAAGTAAGTCTTCTCTATCCTGCCAGGTTGACCTAGAATATTATGGAAATTTTCTTATCAAATTATTCATGAAATATGGATATTCCTGTATTTTGGGCAGAAATCCAATCTTAAAAGATATCAAGAAAATAACTGATTTTATTAGAGAGGCTGGGATGTGGAAAGGTAAGATGTTAGAACTAGAACTATTTAATAATTCATGATTAAACATCTTATCAGAGTACTGTGTTTATGATTTCTTTTAGGTACCTTAAACTTTAATTTGAGAAGTAATTAAAAAATTAAAATTCAAATAGTCATCCCGGGACCATGCTCCTAACTTAATTATCTGCCGGCCCAAATTCACATTGAAGTCAGAGGAATGAAAATTAAATTTTTCTTTTCCTTGAGGTTAAAGTTTTTAACATGAAAGGAAATACCAAAATGGAAAATGTATCTAAAAACTATTTAACTTCAAATTCATTTAATAAAGTATGTAGAAAGTGGAAAAAATGTTGTTGAACAGCTAGAAACAAAGGGCTCTCAAATGAACTGTATTTCCAAGACAAATTAGTTATCTTATAAAAAATAAGTTTGAAAGCATTGGGATAAAACTAGTTTGTAAGGGATTTATAAACACCTGCTAAAAAGGAAGAAAACTGTCCAATTGGAGATGGATCATAACTCACACTTATATGGTACTTTGTGCTAGTCACTATTCTAAGTGTTAGATTTAAAAGTTAAAACTAAAATATGAGAAGCCTTATTTATTCCAATTCCCATTATATAGATAATGCAATGAAGGCAGAGAGACGAGATTTTTTGCCCCATGTCTCAAAACTTCTAAGTCATTGAGCCATGACATAAACCCAGGACATTGGGCTCCAGAGTACATGCTCTTAAAATTAATTATATGTGCTTCTAATGACCAGAAAGAAACTGAACAATGTTATCAGTATAGCAACACTTAAAATTGTGAATTGGAGGATAAGTAAACTAAGGTACATTAGTTCTGTGTTGCAAATAGTTCGTAGACTATTTCAGGCTGCTGCCCACTGTTACTCTTGAACTAGGTCAAACGAGTTTCTAGCTTAAAGTTGCATCTGTGGGTGTTGCATAACTTAATTTTAATTATAATTTTGATTCAGTCTGCTTCAGACAAGTCAAGCAGAAGCTGTGGGAGGAAGAGAAGAAAAATGCCATTTTAAATGCATACTATATGCCAAAATGATTTTTGAAGACACTGACTTTTAGTATCTTTGAGGTTAAAATTTGACTAGGATTGTGGATCTTCTGCTAAAAAATGAACTAGGAGACCCATCTTTATTGGTGTAAAGTACAGCAATGAATAGAAATAGAAGCTGGGGCGGGAGAGAGAAAGAAACTAGTGGCTACCATGATAGGAATTCATTCAGGAGATGTTTACTGAGGACCCCTACATGCCAGGTCCTTCACTTCATGGCAGTCAGAGTAAACATAGGATAATAGTGAAGTTATAAGTTGTATCACAGAAAGCCTTTTCTATTTTTAGATTCAGACTATGAATGGTTCTCTCAGAGCATTAAACTTGGGTGATTAGACCTTGTTAGTAAAACCAGTTACTTTGCAACCTCAGTGAACTGAGATTTTATTTTTGACAAAGCCATTCAAATGACTTCATCTTTTGTGACTGTATATTTCACCTGTGAGAAATGGAAAACACATTTTGAGCAAAGATTATGCACAAACATGCTACTCATACATACACACACCTATATACCCAACTACAGAAGATGTTAGATTTAAGTTATGTTTTTCTTTGAAAACAACCTCTTCCATTTTTTTTTCCTGCTGTTTAAAAATAGCATTGTCTTGAGAATCAAAGATCCTTGTACTCCTTCCTTTGGATAAAAGCCAAGCTTATGCTTTTGTTTATAAGCAGAGAGCAGTAAATAATTTCTAAAATGAAATATTTTAAAAGAAATGAAGTCATTATCAACCTGCTGAATAAGGAAGCAATTCATATTCTCCTGAACCACAAAGGTCTTTAGAAACAATGGATAGCAAGACTAATTGCCACTGAAGTCATTAGAAAACACATTAAAATGTTTACTCAGGCTTACTTAACAAAATACGGTAATGGGTAGATTTATGTATAATGAGGGATTCCAGTTTATATACAATATGACTCTCAATCCCAAATCTTTTATGTCCTCTCTGTGCTTTTAAAGGTGAGCCTGATACTCTGTATTTCTAAATTCTACATGCTAAGTCAGTTTTTTTTGTTTTGTTTTGTTTTTTTTTAACTGCATGTTTGTGAAAGAGATACATAGAGAGCGCACTGTATGCAAATTGCCTACTTACAAGTAGTGGCTGAGAAAATTTAAAAATGGTTTCCTGCCTTGATGAGCTAGGTAAAACAATAGTAATAGAATTACTATTTTATTATTGCTAATATTCATGGAATATTTGTCAAAATTGTGCTAAATGATTTACATGAAATAACTTGCTTAACCTCTTAATTAAATCGGCATTTTTATCATCACCCCTGTGTTACAACTGAGGAAACTCAGGCTAAGAAGGCTTAAATAATTTGGAAAGTTCACAAAGTCACCATTTTTACAAGACCTGAATCTAGTTCTCTAACTTCATTCAACACCCATATTCTCTATCACTCTGTTGTCCCTTCTTATCATGCAGATCTTTTTTTCTTAAGATTTATTTGAGAGAGAGAGAGAGGGAGAGAGAGAATCTCAAGCAGACTCCCCACAGAGTGGGGAACTTTACGTGGGGCTCGATCTCATGGCTCTGAGATCATGACCTGAGTTGAAATCAAGTCTGGCCCTTAACCAGCTGAGCCACTCAGGCACCCCTTATGCCCAGCTTTCCTCCAAGATCTCCTTCACAGAGATGGCATCCATGACCACTTGATATGAAGGTAACTGCTCCGACTCAATCTAAATATAACCTTGTGTATTCTTGATAGCACTAACCATTACCTGTAATTTCATTGCTCACTTGTTTAATTACTATTCATCTTTAGTTCTCTGTGGCAGACAAGTCCTTATCTATCATGTTCAGTGCTGTACTTGTGTTGCTAGGATACTAGTTGTAGTATAAAATAAATGCTCTGTAAGTACTTCTTGAACAAATGAATGGACTATTTGGTGCCTATTCACCCCAGAGAACATTTGTTAGCTTCATATCCCATATAACCAGCTGCCCACATGTGTTTACACTTAATTTCAGACATCTTCAGTGTGATATGTCTATAGGCAAACTCATTTCTATCATCCCAGTAAATAAAACTATTATCCTATGAACTTTTAAACTTGAGAGTATTTTTTTAATCCCAATATATCTTTCAAGTAATTACATAGAATCAGTCTTCTAAATATCACCTGGCTCCTTCCACAGCTCTCTATTCTTTGCAGGTATCTATAACTATTTTGCTTAAATTTCATTAGCAACTTTTTATGTCCTTATTTTCCAGTGTAGCCTTCCTGCAATCTACTCACCAGACTATAAATTGAGAGATATTTAACTCAGTGAGCGTTGAATTCCTGAGTTTATAATGGCTTGAGACTGCACTGTTACAGAATTAAATCCAAATGATTTTAACATGGGTCATGAAGTGTTCAATATCTAAATTATTTTTCTTCATTCACTCTTCCCATCTTTTAGCTTTCTCTATCTTATACTAAATAAGCCATATAGAGTAGTGGCTGAGCAGATTTTTGATTCAAATTTTCTAGGTTTTATATGAAGACTCATTCACTACTTAGCTGTGTAATATGGACAAACTACTTAATCTTCTTGTGTCTCAGATCTGTGACAGTAAAATGGGGAGAGAATGGTAGTGATAATGATTGCACCTACGCAATCATTAGGGAGATGTATTAAATGATTAAAGCATGGAAACAAGGTAATTGTTTTGTAAGTAGCTTTTTCTGTGTCATTGTGGAACTCCCACCTTTTTTTTTTTTTTTTTACTTTTTCCCCTTTTTTTCATTCTTCTATGAACTATCATGTTTTCTTACATCCATGTAGTATTGCAATGTTAACCTTGCAGTGCTAGAATTTTGTCTACAGGTCCCACTTGGTCAGACTATGTCCTATTTATCTTCTATATTTTAGTATAGACATACCACCACTGGTGAGTCTTTGCTCATCTCTCAGAAGATTAGGTGTTTCTTCCACGGGGTCTCTTATACTCTCCTGTAAACCACTCTATCTGTAAGCACCTATCACAATGTTTTATCATTGTTTCTTTCTTTTATGCATTCCAAAATATGAGCTTCTTGAACTTGGAGTCCATACATTTCCCCTGAATATATATATAGTTTTGACACGATTTGTTATGCCAAGAATACACTCAGTCAGATGTCTCTTAAACCCAATCCCAAAGAGTTCACATAAAAGGCCAATTGCTCCAAGAGAAAATGTCCCAGAGAAGCAAGATATTTTGCTATTATCTCATTCTCATTGAATATCACAAGGATTTATTAGGAGTAGAAGCGGTCATCAGATGATGTCAGCCCTTACTCCCCAGACTTTATTTCAGGCTTCACTTCCCATAAAGTGATAATGGTTAATGGTACCAGTTTTCTCTAGCAAATAAAAATGTTGGTGATGTGTGATTTGACTTTTCCCTAGAATATGTGCCACTGTGACACTTTTAGGAAGTCCTAATGATCGTAATGTTGCCTGAAGTGGAGATACTATCTGTAAACAAAGTTCTTCCTGAGACTTGGTAAGACCGAAGGAAACTGTTGAGCTATGCGTCCACTTCTGCAATCTGTGACTAACTTTCACTCATTCTTTTAAAAAGTAAGTTGAGAAATTAATACAACCTTACTTTGTAATGTCTGTTTCTGTGTGAGAGAGTGGGAGCCCTCTCGTTCTAGTTTATAGTGTATCTGAAATGATGCAGGAAATTAACTATTATTCTATATCATGGAAAACCTCAACAAGATAATGTACTATGCCATGTGAAATGATAGATCAACCAGAATGGCAGTCTTTTGCTTAAAAAAAAAAAATAATGTTAATTGAATTAGTTTGACTCCAGTGACCTCATTATAAGATCAAGGAGTATCTTACTATTCTCAAGGTAAAAGTATTTGTGTACAGTATGAGCCTTAGTACTTTTTATTCATGATTGAATTTAGACTTCATAAAATCCCACTGATATAGACATTATCAGCCTATTAATCTATAAATGGATATAAAAATGATCTTTTCTTAAGGTTATTCTCTCTGCCTCTGTCTCTCGAAAAATACCAGTCATTGGCAATCAACTAAACCCTCCATTTCAATAAATTTAATATTAATCTTGACCTTTTGCCTCTAATTTTTTAGTCCAGTTTTCCATCAATTCAAACATCAAATATGTATAGCCAACCAAAAAATTTATTGACTAAAGCTAAATATAATACTAAATATAAGATTAGGGCTGGGGGAAAACATGATGTATATCAGGGCCTCGTGTACTGTAATGTATGTCTTCCCACCTAGGTTATAAATTATTAAACAACATAATGACAAACTGAATATAATATACAAGGAAAATGAAGCTATTCACTAGACATAATGGTGGTGGGATTAATACTGATTAAAGTTAGAAAAGCTATCCTAAGTTCCATTTGAGGTAATGACTCCTTGAAACCTCACTATTTCATACCCCTTAGATTTTAATGTTATGGGGTATTCTTATTTTTTCAAGCACCTTCTAGTAAAGATCGAGATGAGCATTTTTGGGACAGTTTGTATCCAAAGTGTCTTAATTTAACAGTTTGTGTATTCAACTACCTTTAAGGATCTTGTCTTCACAGATGAAAATACAGTAATCATTGCAGGATTTTTAAACTCTTCCCTCTAGCCAAAGCATAAGAGCAATCTATTGCAACTAGAGAATTCAAAGGCAAAATTCAAGATAAAAGGAAGACTCTTGCTACTTTTTCTCATTTTCTTTTACTTTTTAGAAGACCTCTCATTCCAACTGTAAAATTAACACCAATGTGTAGGTAGAATTACATTAAAAAGCAGCAAATATAAACTTCTTCCTTGAAAGTTATGTTCTTCATTCAATGCCTGTTGATTCATTTACTTTCCAGAGTGTTTTGAATATTGTGAAAATCTAGTCTAGCTTTTAGGAATAGAATTAATTTAAATATAGAAGACCTCTTGAACCCATAAACCATTTTCATTAGTGACTTCTAAATAACAGATTAACAGGCAAATACTTAATTACTGTCTTCTTTATTTAATCAGGCAAGCAATTCTAATCCAAACTGACAAGTCCTTTGTTTAGGAAGCTACTTACTTTAAATAGTCACTGACAGTTCCAAAGATTTTCTTTTAAGCTCCCTAAAGTGTACATTAGAGATAAAAAAATTAATAAATTTAAATAATTGAAAAAAATCTGGTTTCCATTATTTTCAATTTCAAATTTTAAAAAAAGTTCCATTGTTAAATTATAGACATCTGAGGAAATGAGAAGCCATGAGTTAATGGAAAATGCCATGAGTTATGGCAGAAGGATCTAAGGAAAACCAAGTTCCCAGTAGACCTCCAAATGAGTTACATTAGCAACTAACCATTACTTGAGATGTAGCTGTTAGCCTTTTCTGTGAAAGCTGGACTGTTCATCTGTTGATATGTGGGTTTCATCTCTCAAGGCAGGATTTACAATATCCAGTCTCAGAGAGATTGTTGGAAAAAGCAAGAATGCTAACAGATTTTAATGTTACGAAGGGGTCATTTGAACGTGATCTTGTTTTTTTGGCCAGTGATTTTTCCCTATTAGTAAGCCTTATTGGATGTGCAATTATAATTGGCTACATTTTATTGATAGAGGTAGCAGGACTAGGCTGACTATAATAAATGTTTAAAACTTCTATAAAAGTTTTTACAGACCAGTGATAATATCCATGTTTTGAGTATTTAATTTATTCTGGTCATGGTGTTAAGAAGTTTCTAGATGCTATCTTTTTTTTTTTTTATAAAACAGCATTACCAAGTGGAGTCAATGTACATAAAATACACTAACTAAAAAGTATAGTAGACATTGGCCATATTTATGGTTACCTAACATCTCTTGAACAGTATGATTCTAAATTTTTAGTAAATCCTTACTTTTTGAGGTTTGCCTCAGAAGGTAGAGGTCAGAATTCATTAGTTGAGCCTGTCTTGCCACTAGATAAGACCTGTGTTCTATGCTTCTCTAAGCAGATACACCATCATGAGACTTCATTTAGAGGGGGCTACTTGAAAAAGATGATGAGAGGTGCCTGTGTGGCTCAGTCGGTTGAGTGTCCCATTCTTGATTTGGCTCAGGTCATGATCTCAGGATTGTGAGATCCAGCCCTGTGTCAGGCTCTGCACTGGGCATGGAGCCTGCTTAAGATTCTTCCTCTCCCTTCCCCTCTACACACGGCCCACCCCTCTTGTGCATGCACACACTCTTAAAAAGAAAAAAAAAAAAAAGATCATGAAATCTTTGGGAGCATGGATGTGGGAGTCTCTTAAAGAGTAGCAGGAGTGGATGGGCGCCTGGGTGGCTCAGTCGTTAAGCATCTGCCTTTGGCTCAGGTCATGATCCCAGGGTCCTGGGATCGAGTCCCGCATTTCTCTCTCTGCCTCTGCGTCTCTGTCTCTCTGACTCTCATGAATAAATAAAACATTTAAAAAAAAAAAAAAAAAGAGTAGCAGGAGTGGAGTCCCTAGATGCCTGCCCTGAAGATTTTGTGAGCTGCCTAATCTTCAATATTCTGCTTGTTGTTCAGAGTAGATTCTGTTGTTTGCAACTAAGAATCCTGACTTATATAACGCTGCAAAATCTGCAACTTAAATATTTTTTTTCTCTGATTTCAACCGAGGTTCATCGGGCTCAAAGATCAGTGTGTGTGTGACTATTGCCTTAATAATCAGCTCATAGAAATAATTCAGCTTTCCAGTGTCTTCAGTAATCTGATATGTTTAACAACACTGCTTTGGGAAATTACTAAGATATCCTGGGAAAATGTTTGTGGTACTTAGTACAGCTTTTTAGATTCAATGACTTTTCTTCACAAACTACTTTTATTGCTCTCAGGTTAATCTTCCATATGCAATGCCCACAATGCTTGCAGTGTTTATATGTAAATACACATTTTAAACAACTCTTTGCCTCTTTTTATTTCCTATGACATAAATATGGCTTCTGTTGTGTAAGGGTATTTCTCGTCACACAAATATATCTTCAAAAGCCATGTGTTAAAATTCCATTTAGATATGACAAAATGACAGTTCTGTAAGGATTTCATTTGCCAGAAACCTTAAATTCACAACAAACTCCCTCAGCATTTCCATAAGGATTTTATGTTTTCTTTTCTTAAAGCTTTTTTGAAATTAGAATTAAATCTAGAGTAGCCGCATTCAAAATGATTTTTAAAGCCAATAGTCATGGAATAAATATTGAAAATTATTGTTAAAAATTTGTTACCCATGTATATTTCAACCATATTATAGATTTAATCATTTTTTATCAATTCAGCTTTAATTTGAACTTTGTGTTTATGTGAAAAAAATGTGCAATCTCAACCAACTCACAAATGAACTTGTATAGCATTCAGTAAACCTCTCATTTTCCAGGTACTATCTTATTTTTAGTTTGTTTGTTAAATAAATCTATAGTTCTTCTCCTGAATTCATGACTCCTTTTCAATGTGTAGTTAATAAATACCAAGCACATACACTGACCAGGTAGATTTTTGTGCTTAAAAATAATTTGAACTTTAGAAAATATCTTTCAATTGAAAAAATATTTTTCCCAAACAGTAACTTGAATAAAAACATAATGTATTATTTATTTTTTTTAAGATTTTATTTAAGATAGAGAATGAGAGAGAGCACACAAGCAGGGGAAGGGGCAGAGGGAGAGGAAGAAGCAGACTCCCCCACTGAGCCAGGAGCCTGACGCGGGCCTGATCCCAGGACCCTGGGATCATGATCTGAGCTGAAGGCAGCTGAGCTTAACTGACTGAGCCACCCGTGTTCCCCCATAATGTAATTTTTAAATAAGCTTTTAATTTTAGAAGTTTTAGATATACAGAAAAAGTGCAAAGATAGTACAGAGTTTCATATGCCCCATACCTAGTTTTCCCTTTTAATATCTTACGTTATGTGATGCATTTGTCAAGATTAAAATTAATAATTAAAATTGGCATATTATTAAATGTATACTTAGACTTGCTTAATTTTTATGTAATATGCTTTTTTCTGTTCCAAGATCTCATGAATGTTCCCAAATTACAGTTAAAAGCATTAGGTTCTCATTAAGTCTGTTTCTATCTGTAGGTCTTAGGTTTTTATATATCTACATCATGTTGTGGTAGTTCCTGTACACTTGTAGTTTGCTCAGTTTTTATCATGAATTGGTGTTGGATTTTGTCAAGTGCTTTTTCTGTATCTATTAATGACCATATAACATATCTTCTTTAGTTTTTTGATGCAGTGAATTACATGGGTTTAAAAATGTTGAACCACCCTTGCATACCTGGAATAAATATAATTTAGTTTTAATACCCGTGGATTTGATTTGCTAATATTCCATTAAGGAATTTTGCATGATTATGAGAAATATTGGTCTGTAGATTTCATTTCTAATGTATTTATCTGGTTTTGGTTTTAAGGTAATGCTGGCATCCAGAAGTTTCCCTCCACTTCAATTTGTGGAACAGATTGTGGAGAATTAGTATCTTTCTTGTTTGAGTGTTTGCTAGAATTCATCAGTGAAGATACTTGGCCTGGTCCTCTCTTTTTTGGAACATTATTATTTATTTTGATTTCTTTAATTATGGGGCTATTCAGTTATCTGTCTTTATATAAAATGTGATACTTTGTCTCTTTCAAGGAATTTTTGTTTCATCTAAATTATCAAATTTGTGAGCATAGTTTTTATAATATTCCTTTATCCTTTTAATATCAATAGGATCCTTCTTTCACTTCTGATATTGGTAATATGGGTTTCCTTTCTCTCTCTCTCTTTTTTTTTTTTTCCTTATCTGGTAGAGGCTTATAATCTTTTTGGAGAACCATATTTTGATGCCATTATACTACTTTCTTTTTTTTTTGTTTAAACAGCTAAAATTTAGACATTTATTTTAATTTTCCACATCTGAACTGTGAGTTAATGCAAATATAGGCTTTTTTTCTTCATTTAACAGTGTTTTCAAGATTTATTCTATTTTTAATGTCTTGAGGAACCTCCATACTGTTTTCCAGAGTGGCTGCACCAGCTTGCTTTCCCACCAACAGGGTAGGAGGGTTCCCTTTTCTCCGCATCCCCGCCAACATCTGTCATTTCCTGACTTGTTAATTTTAGCCATTCTGACTGGTGTGAGGTGGTATCTCACTGCGGTTTTGATTTGGATTTTCCTGATGCCGAGTGATGTTGAGCACTTTTTCATGTGTCTGTTGGCTATTTGGATGTCTTCTTTGCAGAAATGTCTGTTCATGTCTTCTGCCCTTTTCTTGATTAGATTCTTTGTTCTTTGGGTATTGAGTTTGGTAAGTTCTTTATAGATTTTGGATACTAGCCCTTTATCTGCTATGTCATTTGCAATTATCTTTTCCCATTCTGTCAGTTGTCTTTTAGTTTTGTGGATGTTTCCTTTGCTGTGCAAAAGCTTTTTATCTTGATGAAGTCGCAATAGTTCATTTTTGTCCTTGCTTCCCTTGCCTTTGGCGATGTGTCTAGGAAGAAGTTGCTGCGGCCGAGGTCGAAGAGGCTACGGCCAAGGTCAAAGAGGTTGCTGCCTGTGTTCTCCTCTAGGATTTTGATAGATTCCTATCTCACATTTAGGTCTTTCATCCATCTTGAGTCTATTTTTGTGTGTGGTGTAAGAAAATGGTCCAGTTTCATTCTTCTGCATGTGGCTGTCCAATTTTCCCAACACCATTTGTTGAAGAGGCTGTCTTTTCTCCATTGGATATTCTTTTCTGCTTTGTCAAAGATTAGTTGACCATAGAGTTGAGGGTCCATTTCTGGGTTCTCTGTTCTGTTTCATTGACCTATGTGTCTGTTTTTGTGCCAGTACCATACTGTCTTGATGATGACAGCTTTGTAAAAGAGCTTGAAGTCCAGAATTCTGATGCTACCAGTTTTTTTTTTTTTTCTTCAACATTCCTTTGGCTATTTGGGGTCTTTTCTGGTTCCATACAAATTTTAGGATTATTTGTTCCAGTTCTGTGAAAAAAGTTGATAGCATTTTGATAGGGATTGCATTGAATTGTGTAGATTGCTTTAGGGAAGCATAGACATTTTCACAATATTTGTTCTTCCAATCCAGGAGCATGGAAAGTTTTTCCATTTCTTTGTGTCTTAATTTCTTTCATGAGTATTCTATAGTTTTCTGAGTACAGATCCTTTGCCTTTTTGGTTAGGTTTATTTTTAGGTATCTTATGATTTTGGGTGCAATTGTAAATGGGATCGACTCCTTAATTTCTTTCTTCTGCCTTGTTGGTGTATAGAAATGCAGCTGATTTCTATGCATTAATTTTTATATCCTGCCACTTTACTGAATTCCTGTATGAGTTCAAGCAATTTTGGTATGGAGTCTTTTGGGTTTTCCACATAGAGCCATTATACTGTTTTCATCTTGGCTTTCTGTTAATTTATTTACTCGATTTATTCTTAAACTGTTCTCTACTTGCTTAAATTTCAGGCTTAGATTTTGACTGATCCATCTTTTGTTCTAACAGGAATTTAATACTGTAAGTTTCCCTTTAAGTACTAGTTTCACTGTATCCTGAAGATACTGTATTTATATTTTTAATTTAAGATATTTTTAATGTTATGTGTTGAAGAATTTACATCTCTATTATGTAGTGCTCCTCTTTGTCCCTGGTAATTTTTTTTGTTCTGAAGCCTGTTTTCTATGAAATTAATTACTCTAGCTGTGTGTGTGTGTGTGTGTGTGTGTGTGTGGAGGATAGCATGTATTTTGATTTTATCACATCAGAGTCTTTATATTTAAAATGGGTGTCTTGTTGACAATATATAGTTGGGTCCTTTTGTTTATTTCACTCTGATAATCTGCCTTTAATTGGTAACTTTAAAAAATTTACATTTAATATGATTGATATAATTTGATTGATATCTTCTGTATTTGTAAATATGTTCTATTAGTTGCATTTGTTTTTATTCCTCTTTTTTCTGCCCTCTATTCTTTGTATCTCCTTCACTTTCCTTGATAATTTCACTGGATATAGAATTCTAGGTTGATTTATTTTTTCCAACACCCTAAATATTTTACTGTACCTTTGGATTTTCTGGCTTTTGAGACAAGTTTGATATCATTCTTAACCTTGTTCCTCTATAGGTAAGTTGTTTCTCTGCAGCTCCTGGCCTTGCAAGATTTTCTCTTTGCTTTTGTCTTTTGTGTTTTTTTTTTTTTTTTTTTTTTGTAGTTTAACTATAATATGCCTGAATGTAGGTGGCTTTTGTTGTTGTTGTTGATTTGTTTTGTTGTTTTTTTGATGTGGATCTTGTTTATCCTGCTTGGTATTTTCTCAGGATCTGTGGTTTTTGTCTGTCACTAATGTTGGAAAGGACTCAGCCCTTGTATTTCAGATACTTCTGCTTCATTCTCTTTATTCTTCTGGTGTTCCAATTATGCTTATCTTTTGAAATTGTCTCATAGTTCTTAGATGTTCACTTTTTTTTTTTCTCTCTACACTTCATTTTAGGGAGTTTCAATAAACCTATCTTCAACATCAGTGTTTTTTTTTTTTTTTAAAAGATTTTTTTATTTATTTATTTGACAGAGAGAGACACAGTGAGAGAGGGAACACAAGCAGGGGGAGTGGGAGAGGGAGAAGCAGGCTCCCCGCAGAGCAGGGAGCCCGATGCGGGACTCGATCCCAGGACCCTGGGATCATGACCTGAGCCGAAGGCAGTCGCTTAACCAACTGAGCCACCCAGGCGCCCAACATCAGTGGTTTTTCCTCAGCTTTTTCCAGTCTACATTAGCATCAAGGGCATTCATTTCTGTTCCACTGTTTATTTCCAGCATTTCCTATTAATTCTTTCTTAGGATTTCCATCTCTGTACTTATGTTAACTTTCTGTCTTGCAGATACTCTTTTTCTGTTAGACACTTTAAGATATTAATGGTAGTTATTTTAAATTTTGTATCTGATAATAAAATCATGTCATTTGTGAATCTAGGTCTAATACTTGCTTTGTCTTCTTAGAACATGTTTTCACTTGGCATTTTTTAATGAAAACCAAGACTGTTTTAATGGGTATTGAAGGCCAAGGTAAATAATACCTTTAGTGTGAGGCTTTATCTTAATCTGACTAGAAATTTGGTTGTGTCAAATGTTTGCAGTAACTGGAGGTGTTAGAAACTTCCTGTTCCTCAAGTTTCCTTGTATTTGTCTCCTCTCTTTGTAATTTCCTTTACTCCAGTACTCATCCTCAGAGACAGTCTGCATATAGATTGTGAAATGATTACTATAATCATTAATGTATTACCTCACATAGTCCTGTTTTTGTGCATGTGGTGAGAACACTTAAGATCTACTCTTAGCAGATTTCAAATATATAATATAGTATTAATTATAGTCACCATACTGTATGTTGGGTCCCCAAAACTTATTCCTCTGATAACTGAAAGATTACACCTAATGACCAACATCTATCATTTTCAGCATTAGTGGTTGACTAATGCAGGGAAGTAATAAAAGCAGAGGGCCCTATGTGACTGCACAAGTGTCATGCCTATGAAGTCAGCCATGTATTGTGAAATATACACTCTTGAAACATTTTCTTCTCTTGGCTCCTGGATTCCCTGCCTTCATTTTATTTCTCCCATTTCCTGATTTCTACTTACTGATGTGCCTCAGAATCAGTCCTATTTTTTTCCATCCATACTCATTCTTTAGGGACCATCATCAGGTTCCAAAGCTGATGCCATCTAAACCTGTTTATCTACTCCTAAATTCTTTGCCAAATTCCAGATTCAGGTAATCTTATCTACTCAAACTCTCCTCCACTTAAATGTCCAATAGTTATCCCAAAATGTACATGGCCAAATTTTTTTTTTTCATTCTTAGCAATCTTGGAAATAGCACATCTATTCTCTCAGATCAAAGATGTTACCATCATTCTAGTTTCTTTCCTTAACACCATTCATCAAACACATCAAATTCTTTCAACTCTAGCTTCAAAATATTACTCCAGTCCAAGCATTTTTCTTTTTACCTCCATATTACTGGTAATAACTTAGTGTCAGCCATCATCATCTTACACCTGATTTACTAAAATGGCTTCCTAACTAGGCTTCAGGAGTCTTCCCTTCCCTCCAAAGTCAAGCAGCCAAAGCAATTCTGTTAATAGATAAGGTAATATCCCTATTAGCCCTCTAATGGCTGTCTTAGAATCAGTTTTGAAATCCTCAGGTTCCACAAGATCCTTTCTCTTTTGGCTCTCCTTCCAAATCCTGTCCACATTTTCTCTCTGCTCCAGTTTCAGTGACCTCTAGTGTTGGATTCCTTGCACAGCCAACAAAACTGAAGTTTCAGAGCTCCTCACTTGCTCCTTACTTGTACAGTCCCTTTTTAAGGCTCTGGGCATGGCCCTGACAATATGCCCACCTGATAAAAAGGAAGATAATTCAACTACAAGTCATTAGAGCTATTGCCTTTTATCCATGCCAGCTTACCTTTTCACCCATCTGTTCCTGTCAGGTGACAATGGTGAGGTCTCAGAAGCCTATTCATATGAAACCTTTTTCTTTACCATCATTAAAAGTGCCAGCTATGTCAATGTAATCTCTAATGGAAAAGTTCTTGGAAATGTATTCCTGCACCAGAACAGCTAACAATAACTTGACTATATATATATTGAAGTGACTATGAAAAAAATGAATGTACCTCTAAATACCTACTCAATCTCCCTATAGCCACATTTAAAAATTTTGATTATCATGCCAATCAAGCTATGCAACAGCAGGGCAATGATATTTTATAAATTCAAACACAAATTGAAAAAAATAAAGTTGATAATGCTTTACGTGTAATTGAATGGTTAGAAACATTTCACCAAAACAAATAAGAAATTAGACTCTTGATTTAATGTATGTATGCAGTACTTTCATATTTAAAAAATAATTATGGAGGAACTCAGAAAACATAAAAATTTACAGTCTCTAAAGGCAGGTAAAAAGAATGAGTATGGAAATCAGTTGAAATTATTTTGATATCAAGAAGCAAAATGAAAAAAACAATTACATCCCACCAAAGCAGTAATTCATTGAAAAATACATTTTGAAAAGAAGTGGATAGAATCTTAAGTTGTTTGGTAATTCAGTTAATGAAGAAGAGAGAATAGTTTGAATAGAAGGTGGAAAAAATTAATTTCATGCTGATTTAACATGAAATACTGATATTAAGAAAGATAATATGACTATCAATATAGCACTATAGTGAATCCACATCAGTGACATAGATTGTTGTCCGTTCAAATAATTTTTACAACTGCTTTACAAGAAAAATTAAAATGCCCTGAGATTTAATAACTTACATATAAAAAGAACTTTATAGAAGTTCTCAAAAGTTTGATAGTAATACTAAAAAATTGATGTTTTCAATACCCATTTTAAAAATGAAAGGAAGTTTTCTAATCCCTCAGTAAGGAAAAGTAAATTTTGATGAAGTATGCTAGAAAAAATTATCCTTTCACTCTTAGATAATCATTACCATATAGGAGCTATTTAACAGTGTGCAGCTGAAAAATGTAGAAAAAATAATACAAAAGTGTGTCAATTAATAAAATTATTAGGATTTTTCTTAGATTTATAGTGGTTGTGCTATTTTTCAGTTAATATAAAGTTTGTGATTGATTTATCTTTTAAAAAATTCATCTTTGTAGCTAAATCCATTTTGACATTCTTCACTAAAACAAAAAAGGGCCTGGGCGCCTGGGTGGCTCAGTCGTTAGGCGTCTGCCTTCGGCTCAGGTCATGATCCCAGGGTCCTGGGATCGAGTCCCACATCAGGCTCCCTCCTCGAGGGGAAGCCTGCTTCTTCCTCTCCCACTCCCGCTGCTTGTGTTCCTGCTCTCGCTATCTCTGTCTCTGTCAAATAAATAAAATCTTTTAAAAAAAATAAAATAAAACAAAAAAGGGCTGAAGATTCAGCCCCTACTGAACCTTGATCCATCTCCTGTGGCTCTGCTTTGCCATACATTCTGTTCTTGCAATTCCCTCAGGTTGGAGACCTCTACCCTCACTCAATAGGAGTCTTCCATGATGACCAAGTTAAAATGGCAGATCTCCCTCCTCACACCTTCCAGTCACCCTCTCTCCCCTTTTCCCCTATTTATGTGTTGTCTTGATAGTTTTTCCTGAAACTGTAAAGTTAATGAGGGAGGTCCATTGTCTGTTTTAATCACCACTGTATTTTTTTTTATTTTTTTAAAGATTTTATTTATTTATTTGACAGAGAGAGAGAGACAGCAAGAGAAGGAACACAAGCAGGGGGAGTGGGAGAGGGAGAAGCAGGCTTCCCACTGAGCAGGGAGCCCGAGGCGGGCTCGATCCCAGGACCCTGGGATCATGACCTGAGCCGAAGGCAGACACCCAACCGACCGAGCCACCAAGGCACCCCCACCACTGTAATTCTTGATCCTAGAGAAGTGTCTGGCTTATGGGCCATTAGAAAAAGTGAATCTGGAACATGAGATTATATATTACACCCTCTAAAATACATTCTATATATATATTTGTGTATATTAATATATATCCTTTTTTTTTGCTTTTACATCATCACATGTAAAATGGGGTTCTTGATAGAATTACAACATACAACATTTGACAAAATTATAGAATATCATTAAGCAAGTATATATATATATACACACACATATATATATTCAACAGCTATTATTCATGAAGTTCTGTCCTAAGTCTTTACTTAAATGAATACATGTAGGATTTTAAAAGCTCTGTATGCTATACACTTGCAGTATGTTATGGGAGACAAAGGCCTACATATCCACAACACACAGAAATCTATTAACAGTATTGCAGTAAAATCAATACAGAGAAGTACTGTAACTCTTTTTAATACCTTGGTGGGAATAGGAGAACTGAGTTGCAGCCTCTTGAATCACTTTGTTGCACTGATGTGATTTGGAGTATTTTTTTTTCAACACAGACTTCCTTTTTCTTTCTTTTTTTTTTTTTTTTAAGATTTCGTTTATTTGAGAGAGAGAGCGTGAGGGAGAGAGCATGAATGGGGGGAGGGGCAGTAGGGGAGGGGGAAGCTGATTCCCCCCTGAGCAGGGAGAGGGACCGATACAACCAATCCCAGCACCCTGGAATCATGATCTGAGCTGAAGGCAGATGCTTAACCAGCTGAGCCACCCAGGTGCCCTAGACTTTATTTTTCTTAATAAAGTTACATTTAATGTAAATGTAACTCATTTGTAATTGTCCATTCCTGGTTGAAGAGTAGGGAGGAAGGACTTTGATCAGGGCCAGTACTTCTAAGACCTAAGTCTTCTGGGAGAATGATATGAGACCGCCAGTGTTTTAAATATGGAGTGTTCTTTTTCCAAGTGATCTTGGAGTTACAGAATATTAAGAAAAATTTTGCTAATATTTTGATATATGAGCTTTAAAAATGAATCTTGATTATGTCTTTATTGATCTTTCCATTATTGTGTTTATTCAAGTAGGGTTTTGGAGTAATTCTGCTCTCTACCCACTTTCTCTGAGGGCTTTCATAGAATGAAGCAATTTGCAGATACTCAAAATATTGCTGTTGTGGAACCCCATATCTAATGTTCAGTAGTTACGATAGTGTGTAATTTTTATTTTGCATATTAAGGTAAAATAATATAAATTTGAAGACAGGTCTGCAATTCAGCCAGCCATTTATTTGACACTTCCAGGGTTTATTTTACTTCTCTGCAAACTGAGCTGCTTATATCTTCCTCAAAGGATTGTTCTAGGGAAGACCACAGGTGATCAATTTGAATCACTTAGCATAGAACCTCAAATATGGTAAACCGTCAAAATATTGAGCAATCATCTAGTCTAATTTAACTGATATTGCAAAGGGAGGGTCTTGTCACTTGTCCTCACATATTTATGAGATATGGTATATCTGATAATAAAGGAGTGTCGAACTTTGTCCTAGCAAGTGATTGAAGCAAGAATGCCAGTGGAGAATGCAATGCTTTCTTTGGACTTTGGATCATGTAATATTTTGTGTGTAAGAGAGGCACTGGAGCGGTGTAATTTTTGAGAAAAACACAGGACTTGAGCTGTCTATTGTTTCTTGAATAAAATGGAGATAAGTATGTATCACTGTGGAGAATGGAAAGTAACTAGTACATTGTGGCTCCTATATAAGTCTTAGAAATCAAGTACCGCGCCCTCCCCCCCCCCGCCCCGCCCCACGCACATCCACACATACACACTCTGACATCTTATTTGGAATGGTGGTGTTTAAAAACTGCTTGTGGAATAAGATAGAGGTGACATGTTAAGTCAGAGACTCCCCTCCTATTTTATGCTATATTATGCCTTTTCTATATGACTTAGAGAAATAGGTACAGGTAAGCACCATCCTGTACATCTGGAAAGCCAGACGCTGGTGCTCTCCTGATGATACTGCCTTCTCTGTAGCCCTCTCAAGAGACAGTGACTTTTTCTCCTATTATCACTCACTAGTCCACAGTCCATTGGGCTTTCCATTGCCATTTTCAGACATGCCAATTCTTTCTCTCTTAAAATGTATAGCACAGAAGCTCATGAGATGACATTTTACCGCTCATTTATCCTTGTTGCAGATCTCTCTGTGGCCACTTAAACTCCCCTTCTATCCTTCATTTTAAGCCCAGTTCATTGTTGTTTTCTCTAGTAGTCACCTTCTTTATGAATGATTTCAATATATTCGGGGTACTTCTAATATCTTGGTCATATTAAAAGTAGACTGATGAGAGCATTCTACCCCAGGTATGGGTAATAAGGGATGAATTGTCTGTGGAGGATTTAAAAATAACACTAAGTTTGGTCTGCATGTTATCACCATCAGGCAGCATTTCTAGACAATGTCAGTAAGAATATACTGCTTCCTCAAAAGATCTTTTAATTGGCTACATTCTAATCTATATTTAGCTTCAAATTAGCAGTTTTGCTAATTTTCTTTAATATTTTAATTCATATGGGAGCTAATTAAGAGAGCTCCCATTTCTATATAGTTGGCCCCCACACATTTAGACTTGGCTACATGTACTCATTGTAAATGAAAGTTCATAATGGTTTGTAATTGTTGGGAATTGTTTCTGCTGTCCTTGGTACTACATGATACCAGTGTTAAAGCATTCAGTGGTGATAAATGAAGATTCAATGAAAGAAAAACAAGTGACTATGTGTTTGTTTTTTTTAAGATTTTATTTATTTGACAGAGAGAGACATAGTGAGAGAGGGAACACAAGCAGGGGGAGTAGGAGAGGGAGAAGCCGGCTTCCCGCTGAGCAGGACCCTGGGATCATGACCTGAGCTGAAGGCAGATGCTCCACCCAGGTGCCCCATGTGTGTGGTTTTTTTTTTTTTTTTTTTTTTTTGCGCCTACTCATTTCTATGTTTTTTATGACTATGACTCAAAAATTTTTGTTACATAGAGAATTTCTAATACCCTTTCTCTAAGTGTTAAATGCTAAGATGAATGACTGCTTGACTCGCTTAAATTCCTGCCCTCAAGATTCTTGAATTCACACATTTGAATTCAGCAGTCTATGAAAGGCATAGCCTGGACATTTTTATTTCTAATCATAGCTGTTCATAAATGTATTTTTTTATTATGTTCAGTTAGCCACTGTATAGTACATAATTAGTCCTTGATGCAGCATTCAGTGATTCATTAGTTAAGTGTAACACCCAGTGCTCATCAAAGCACGTGCCCTCCCCAGTACCCACCACTCTGTTACCCCCTCCCCCCAATCCTCCTCCGCTCTGAAACCCCCAGATTGTTTCTCAGGGTCCATAGTCTCTCATGGTTCAACTCCCTCTCTGATTTTTCCCCCTTTGGATTTTCCTCCCTTCCTCTATGGTCCTCCGTGCTATTACTTCTGTTCCACATATGAGTGAAACCATATGTTAATTGTCTTTCTCTGTTGACTAACTTCACTTAACATAGTCCCCTCCAGTTCTATCCATGTCGATGCAAATGGTGGGTATTCATCATTTCTGATGCCTGAATGATATTCCATTGTGTATACGTACCACATCTTCTTTATCCATTTATCTGTTGAAGGGCATCTCAGCTCCTTCCGCAGTTTGGCGATTCAGGGTCTTTTCTGGTTCCATTTTTAAGCATTTTCTTCCGACCATTTCATATCTTTCAGGACCATTCCTGCTAGTAGAATGACCATAATTTTCTCTCCACTTTGCTGTGTACAATCCATTGAATATATCACTTTTACATGGTTCTTCTGTCTTTTAAAATATTCTTTATCCATGTTTGGTCAAAGGTCCATCACACCGTCATTCTGTTTTATAAACACTCAACTTTGTGTCTCTTGCTTTTTTACCTGTTAAAATTAAATGGTTGTTAAATTCGACTCTCTACCTACTCTCTGTATCAACTTGGGCACCTAACCTTACTGGAGAAGTGCATTAGGATGCCCACAATTCTTACTTTAATTGCTACTAGTCTCAGCTTCTCCACACATCCTGAGGCTGTCTACCTTCCCACTCTATTGGGTGACTCCTATCTTCTCCTCTCCCTACCAGTCTTCAAAATCCCCTCCCCAATCCTGAGCTAACTTTCCTTATTAATTCACTGGGAAAATGGATTCAATCATATTCCATAAATTGCCATCTTAACATCCTCTATCTACCTGCCTACCTCACCTTCTGTTACCATAGATGAGCTGTTTATATTCCTAGCAAGGTCAGTTCCTTTACTTGTGTACTAGATCCTATATCCCCCCACCTATCTCAGGGAAATTGATGTGGCAATTCTCTCATCTCTGTCCTATATTATAAATTGCCCCCCTCTGCTGAGTCATGCCCATCATGATCATACTCCCTGGTATACTGTTTCATCTATATGGGAGGGCAGTTCCCCCCCGCACATGTTTTCCTCCAACTACCATTCCATTATTGTGATCTAACCAATCATCTTTAAAGTTTTATCTGTTTGTATTCTCCAATTTTCATATTGTCTTGTTTCCTTGAACTCAGACTTTCACATCTACCATTTAACAGTTAAAATAACTTTCATGATGGGCGCTAATGCCTTCTGTTTTGCTTTAGGTCACTTCTAGTCCTCATTTTACTTGATTTCTCATACAATTATTTTCACTCTTTCTTGAAACCCCTTCTTCACTAGGTCCTGGAACAACCCTCTATCTTGTTTTCTATCTTATTTTTTCTCAGTCCTCTTTGTCAGATTCTGGTATTCTCAAAGATATCCAAAAGTTAGTCCTAGATCGAGTGTTCAGACCTATTCCTCTCTCTGTTCTATGTCATCATCCATTTTCTCTATAACATCATTCCGTCTTGTGATTTTTATATGCTACCAGCTCACTGAAGACTCCCAAATGTATATCCCCAGTGTACAACTCTGTACTCTGCACCCTATTTGACATCATCTCTTATATATCTAGTAAACATAAAGCTACCTATGGCCAAAACCAGTCTTGACTTTTTTTTAAATTACAGATCAGCTGCACTTATAGTATTCCTCATATCAGTAAATGGAAATCTTATCCTTTGAGTTATTCAAGTAAAAATCCTTAGTGAAACTCTTACCTCCCCCCCCAGTCTACATCTAATCAATCAGCAAATTCTATCAATTTTACCCTAAACTTTTTTCCCCAAAACTCCATGGCCACTAACATAATCTGAGCAATCATAGTTCTCACTTTAATTTTTGTGAAGGCCACCTAAATGATCTCCCTGTTTCTATTATTGCCACCCATATGTTAGTCTTTCTCAGTATAGAAGCCAGAGTTATTTTAAAATATGTCAGATCCGTCTATGCTCAGAGCTCACAGTGATTCCCTATTACACTGAGTCATAGGCACAGTTTGTTCACTGGCTGACATGGCCATCCAGTTCAGGCCCACTGTCAGCTTCATGACCACCTCTCCTCTCAGCCTACTATCTGATTACACTGGCGTGAGCACACCTTGTCTCTGATTTTTCCTTGAACACCAAAATATTCCCTGCTTCATGTCAACCTTGATAGCTCTCCCACAGATACCTGCATGACTCCAACACACAGTTACATTTCAGAATTATTAATATGCCTGATCACAAGATCCTGGGAGAGATGAGCTTAAAGTATTACTTTGAAAGGTACGTGAACATTTTAGCTTTCTGAAATACAAGCTATTCTGAACTCTGAAACACATTTTGATCTAAAAGGTTACAGATGGGAATTGTATTCCTGTACAAGGATTACATACCCAGAACCATATATAATCTTATGAGAAATTTAAGGGTTTATTCCCAAAGGTAGGTTTTATTAGACTTGCTTTTTTCATAAGGACTAACATTAGAACCTAACCTCTATGTAAGATGCAATTCTCCCAGACTTTACCTAGATCCATACCACAACTCTTCAGATGTTATTGTCCTCATTTTTGGAAGACACAGTGAGACCTAAAATTGTATACCTAGTTCAAGATGACAAAGATTAGGAAAAATTAGAATTAAATAAAAACAAAGTGAAACTTGCTCTAAAGTTGATCTTTGCTCAAAATTATTTTTGAAGCAATTATGAAAAATCTGCAATAAGTATAAACTTCTTACAGTAGGTAAAAGTTGGTCTAAAGTCTGTTAAGGCCTTTTCAATGAAATAAAAGTTATCATAATTAACAATAAATATTTAAGAAAGTTAATGTGAATCTCTTGTGAATAATGTGAGACCTTTGGCAGGTACTGATTTGTTTTTATGCCTATATACCTAGCATACGAGGGAGTCGATAAAAGGTTTGCCCCAGTAAATAAAAGGCATTTGTAATTCAGAAATAAGTAAGATACGGTATTCTCAAGGAACGTAAAAGCTATTGATGAAAGTAAAAGAAAAATCAGCCTTGTTTCAGTTTAAGCAATTAGCTTGCCTATAATGTGACTTTTGGCCTTAACTTAATTTGAATCAGCCAAACAATTTCTGCAATTAATATGTTTCATTTTGCTTATTTTATTGAAGGGCTTCATGATTGATTATGGCATATTCTGTACATTAAAACTCCACCCTGAAATTGATAGTGATTAATTATGTTAAGTAGGTATTTTAAATTTTGGTTTATCTTTATGTGAGCATTGCATATTTTAATTTCCTAGATGTGCTTTTAAAAATATTTAGCATTGGGCGCCTGGGTGGCTCAGTCGTTAAGCGTCTGCCTTCGGCTCAGGTCATGATCCCAGGGTCCTGGGATCGAGTCCCACATCGGGCTCTCTGCTTGGCAAGAAGCCTGCTTCTCCCTCTCCCACTCCCCCTGCTTGTGTTCCTGCTCTCGCTATCTCTCTCTCTGTCAAATAAATAAATAAAATCTTTAAAAAAAATATTTAGCGTGGTAACATTCATATCAATTTGTGATAAATTGAATTAGGAATTAGTTCTGAATTCTTCTACTTTTCAGATAAAAATATGTGAAATTAACTTTCTCTGTTTAAGTTTCACCTTGCTATCTTAGAAATTCGTTTTTCTACTTTTCCTACCCATTTCTATTTTTCCTTATGAAACTTTCTGTGGCATTGAGAACACTTTATCACAGATGTACAACAAGCAATACACACCAACCATTCTTGAAATTTCTAGTTTTACCTTCAGAGAGTAATATTATAACAAGCAAATTAAAGAACCATGAAAGTAAGGAAAACAAGTTTATGTCAAAGGAATAAATGGTAGCAATTGAAAATGAGCCACCTGTTTCTCATTAAGCAGACAAGTGATGTGGCATATAATTCAGGGGCTGAAAAATGTATTTTGCATCCTAGAATCTCTCTTAATACTATAATTTTAGGTTGTTGAAAATGATAGCAGGGGAGCAATGGACCATAACAGTCTCTTACAGGATCCTCAGTATTGTGCAGAGGGGTCCTCAAAAACAGAAGTCATTTATCAAGTGATTATAGAGACTGCTTCCTTTACTTCCATCCTAGAGTTATCAGAGAAGGAATCAGTAGCAAACAATAGAGGTCATGTCCTTGCATCTCGGCTAGGGATGACAGTCTGGGAACCACTGTCTTAAAGGATCACTAAAGAATAGGGAACAAGTAAAAGCATTAAAGAGTTTAAAAAATAAACATTATGAAAGTAGAAATATGAACACACATAACCATGCACCTTAAATAATTTCTTGTAATTAGAAAACTTGATTTGCATCAAGTGGGAGGTATAGTACCTAAGTAAATGGATACCCAACTTGAACATCAGTTCAGTTCATACCTCTAGCTCAGTGATTTTGATTATAAATATGCACACAACTATTTTGTTTATTTAAAATAATGCTTTGCCAACAGTGACTTCTTTCTAATAAAGTCTATATGAAATCCTAAGGATGTCATGACAGCAAATGAAATCATAAAATATGCACACGATTATGGAGCACAGATGCTCATATAAATCACACAGAAATTAACAACACAATTCCCTAGTGGTAAGGTTGGGAGACATAGCAAGAAGAAAAGGCAGGTGGTTTTCTCTCATTAGATCTTGATCTTAAAATCAAAAGCACTGCTTACTTATTTGTCTAACAGTGTCTTCTATTTATTATGTGATGAAGGAAAAACCTTTAGTTTCTTGACAGAAAAAAAAAGTGCATGCTATCCATATTTCTGGGCAATAATGAAGTTATCATGTATAGTTTATCCCTTCTAGAATTTACTCTCAAAAATTAACAATGTAAAATGGCCATCCAATTGCTAGTGGAATAATGGAAGGTTAATGCTAGGACCTATCCAGTGTAGAAAAGCAAACAAAGCAGGAAACTCCTCCTTATACCTTCCTGGACATGATGACTTCCTTTTTCCTTTTGTGGCTTTGCTCATGTTTAATTACTTACATGAACTGATTTTCTCTCAATACGTTTTGACCTTCTTCACTCATTCCCCCACCCCCCATCTCCCTGCCTCTGTTAACCATCAATCTATTTCTGTATTTATGGGTTTGTTATTTTTGTTGTTTTTTCTGATATCTAGCCTTTCTTTTGTTTTTGTTTACTGGAGTCTAGTTGATATACAATGTTATGTTACTTTAAGGTGTACAACATAGTGATTCAAAAATTCTGTACATTATGCAATGCTCATCATAACTGTAGCTACCATCTGTCACCAAAGTTATTACAATATTATTGACTATGCTGTGCTTTTCATCCCTGTGACTTATTCATAGCTAGGAGTTTATATCCCTTCACCTATTTTGACCACTCCCTGCCATGTCCTCTTCTCTGGCAACCACCAGTTTTTCCTCTGTATCTATGAGTCTGTTTGTTTTTGGAGTCCACATATAAGTGAAATCATGTGGAATTTTTCTGACTTATTTCACTTAGCATTATACCTTCTACATCCATCTATGTTGTTGCAGATCTCATTCTTATGGCTGAGTAATATTCCAGTGTGTGTGTGTGTGTGTGTGTGTGTGTGTGTGTTTGTGTGTGTTTACCACGTCTTTATCAATGAACATTTAGGTTGCCTCCATGTCTTGGCTATTATAAATAATGCTGTAATAAATATAGCGGTGCACATTTCTTTTCGAATTAGTGTTTTCTTTCTTCTTTTTTTTTCTTTTTCGGGTAAATAACCAGCAGTAGAATTACTTGATCTTAAGATGTTTCTAGTATTAATTTTTTGAGGAAACTTCATACTGTTTTCCAGAGTGGTGCACCAATTAACATTACCACCAAGAGTGCACAAGGGCTCCCTTTTCTCCACTTACTTAAAAACATTGTTATTTCTTATCTGTTTGATACTAGCCATTCTGACTGGTAATACCTCATTGTGATTTTGATTTGCTTTCCCCTAATGATTAGTGATGTTGAGCATCTTTTCATGTATGTTGGCCATCTATGTCTTTATTGCAAAAATTTTGTCCTCTGCCCATTTTTTCATCTTTTTTTTTTTTTTGTATTGAGTTGTAGGAGTTCTTTATATATTTTTGGTATTAACCCTTTATCAGATATATATCATTTGCAAATATTTTCTCTCATTCAGTAGTTTCTTTTTATTTTGTTGATGATTTCCTTTGCTATGCAAAAACGTATTTTGATGTAGTCCCAATAGTTTCTTTTTGCTTTGTTGTCCTTGTCTGAGGAGATAGATCTAGAAAAAATGTTGCTAGAATTGATGTCCAAAAGATTACTGCCTGTATTTTCTTTTAGGATTTTTATGGTTTCAGGTCTTATATTTATCTATTTAATCCATTTTTAAATTTTTGTGTATGGTCCATGAAAGTGGTCCAGATTCATTGTTTTTGTATGTAGCTGGTTAGTTTTCTTAAGACCATTTATGGAAGAGACTATCTTTCCCCCCTTGTATATTCTAGCCTCCTTTGTTGTAGATTAATTGACCATCTAAGTGTGGACTTATGTCTGGGCTCTCTACCCTGTTCCAGTGACCAATGTGTCTATTTTTGTGACAGTGCCATATTGTTTTGATTACTACAGTTTTGCAGTATAGCTTGAAATCTGGGATTATAATACCTCCAGCTTTGTTTCTTTTAAGATTGCTTTGACTATTTGGGATCTTCTGGGATCCCATACATTTTAGGATTATTTTTTGTAGTTTTGTGAAAAATGCTGTTGGTATTTGGCTAGGAATTACATTGACTGTTTAGATTATTTTGGGTCATATGGACACTTTAAGAATATTCTTCCAGTCCATGAGTATGCTATATCTTTCCATTTGTGACATCAATTTCTTTCATCCATGTCTTACAGTTTTAAGAGTACAGGTCTTTTTCACCTCCTTTGTTAAAATTGTTCTTAGGTGTTTATTTATTTATTCTTTTTTGATGCCATTATAAATGGGATTATTTTCTTAGATTCTTTTTGCTACTTCACTATTCATGTATAGAAATACAATAGATTTTTGTATTAATTTTGCATCCTGAAACTTTACTTTTATTTTTCTTGTCTGATTGCTGCAGCTAGGACTTCAGTACTATATTGAGTAGAAGTCATGACAGTGGACACACTTGTGGTGTTCCAGATCTTAAAGGAAAAGATCTGTTTTTTTATAAATAAAGTTAGATTATTTTTTTGTTTTGGACCATACATATAAGAGGAATCATACAATATTTCTTTGAATTATTTCACTCACCATCATGTCCTTGAGGTCCATCCATATTGTCCAAAATGGCAAAATTTTGTTCTTTTATAAAGCCAAGTAATATTCTGTTGCATATACCAGAACTTACTACTTTCAGTCTGAAAACATTTAAAAACTTTTAATCTTACTATAATTCAGATGTTTTTATTATTCTATATCATTTATACACTTTTTAACCAGTGAATGTTTGTTACATAAAACCCCCTTTTAAATTTATATTTACTAACATAGAATTTTGGAGAGAATGTGCAGCTTTGATTTGTCCTAAACATGCATCACCAATACCAGTATTTCCTTTTCACCCAGTTCTTTCTGTATTTGAAATGAATGCTTTAAAAAAATTAGTGTTCAGTATGGAAGTTCCTCAAAAAGTTAAAAATAGAACTACCCTTACAACCCAGCAGTTGCCCTACTAGGTATTTATCTAAAGGGGAAAAAAAAAGTGATTTGAAGAGGCATCTGCACCCCAATGTTTATAACAGCAATATTCATAATTGCCAAAACATGGAAAGAGCCCAAATGTCCAGCACCTGATAAATGGATAAAGATGATGTGGTACACACACACACACACACACACACAGGAATATTACTCAGTCATCAAAAATAATGAAGTCTTGCCATTTGCAACTACCTGGATGGAACTAGAGTGTATTATGCTAAGTAAAATAATTCTGTCAGAGAAAGACAAATACCATATGATTTCACTCATGTGGAATATTAGAAACAAAACAGATGAACATAGGGGAAGGGAAGGAAAATAAGATAAAGACAGGGAAGCAAATCATAATACTCCTAAATATAGGGAATGAATGGGGGGTTGCTGGAGGAGTGGTGGGTAGAGGAATGGGGTAATTGGGTGATGAGCACTTGATGTAATGAGCACTGGGTGTTATATGCAAGTGATCAATCACTAAATTCTACCCCTGAAACTAATATTATACTATACTATATGTAAACTAACTTGAATTTAAATAAAATCTTGAAAGAAAGAAAAAAAAAATTAGTGCTTAATTTTACAGATCTGTATCTTATTTCTCCCAAGACTTCTTTTCTAACCCATTGTTTTTAATGTGTGTTTTATGGGTTATGGTCCCACTTTTTTTTTTTTTGAGGGAGTAGCAATTAAACAAAGTATTTACATCTAGAGTAGCAATTAAGTATTTACATCTTTGCTTATTAATAAAAATGTTACTAAAATTAGTCTCCATAAATCAACCTCAATATTTTCTTGGTTGTTTTGTCATAGTATCATAATAAGCCTAAATTCAAATACCAATTTACCTTTATCCCTATATTTAAACATACATTTATGTTTAGATACAGGTACTTTAGGTAGTATAATACACATGTTATTTATAGTCAGCCAATCAATATCTTTTGAATGATCATATAACATTTTGATAATTTATCAAGTTATGTCTCTTGATTTCCCAAAGTAGAATTGAATTAAAAGATCACTAAGTGAAAACAACCAAGAAAATTAATCATAATTTCTTAAGCCCCTGTAGCCATATGCAAGGGAAACAGCCTGTGGTATGGTTTTGTATAGCCAGTCTATTAGTTTGGTAGGGTTGCCATAATGTATCGCAAACTGAGTCACTTAAAACAACAAGAATTCATTATCTTTGGAGTCTAGAAGCCTAAGATCAGGTGTTGGCAGGTCCACGCTCCCACGAAACCTGTAGGACAACTCTTCCCCGCCTCTTCCTAGCTTCCAATGGTTGTCCAACAATCTTTGTCTTTCAGCTGCATAATTCCAGTCTGTTTTCTACATGGCGTTCTTCCTAGGTGTCTTTTTTCACAAGGCCATCTAGTCATACTGAATTAGGGCCAATCCTACTCTAGTATGATCTCATTCTAATTTAATTATTACATCTACAATGACCCTATTTTCAAATAAGGTTATGGTCTGTGCTACTCAGGGTTAGGACTTCAACATAACTTTTTTTGGGGGGGTGGTGTTGGGAGGGAACACAATTCAAGCTATAACAGCCAACTAGGAAAGAATGGGTTTTACATTAAGAGTTGTAATATATTCTCTATCATACAAAATACATATTGCACTGAATTCCATCTGCTTACTAGATGCATTCTATGCTTCAAGAATTATCAGGGAACTTTGTTCTTTGTTATTGGTGCTACTCATGCTACAACAGATCTAACAGTCACTTCTGATCATGCTCTCTCCAGTGTGCCTGTGTTCAGTCTACCAGGAATGTCATCTCATTGACACTTTTCCAAATTATACTCATTGTTAATAACTAGCTTATTCAGTATGCACTTTCCTACTTGCCTCTAGCATAAAATAATCATCCCCTAAAACTTGCAAGCATTTGTTATTTGCATTGCAAATTTTATTTATTGAATGTCTTATACTGTTATTAAACAGGTGTTATGCTCATACTTTTGCATTCTAAAAGTGCCTGGCACAATAACTTTTGTATAACAGTTTTTCAATAAATATTTTTTTTGTTATATCATTGAATGATGGAGGCAAAATATTGCATGGAAATATCTAGATACTTATTTCACTAGTTCACTTGCCACAGGTACATACTGGGTAGGTAAATACATATGTAAATATAAAGCTTAAAATTAGAGCAGAGACTAAGAAAATAGAAAGCATTCTGTGTTTATAGACCAGAAAAGTCTATTAGAAAAACTAGTGATAACATTTGCTTACCTTTACTGTGTTTTTGCCATGCACATAGTTGTGTATAGTATTATAATCTGCTAACATAAGACTCTCTGATGTTGAGATTGCTTTATTTAAGGGGCTAAATGCACAGTGTTTTTTTTTTAAAAATCATTTTACTTGAGATATATAAAATCCTACTTAAATACAAAACTGTAATAGTAAGAGGGATAAGTACTTTAAAATTAGACCTAAATTTTAATATGACAAAGATTCAAATAACTCTATAACGAGAAAAATCTTTCATAATCTTTTAAAAATAAAAATTAGTAGTTAATTCTTTATTGCAGTAAGACATTGTGCAGCTGAAGAGAATTTAAGATAAAATTTGTAGCAGGGCTGTTGAAACTTAATTTTCCTTGAACATCATTTGTGTTTTCTTCCTTACTATATATCTGTAAGCTTAATTTTACTCAATTTAAACCATTTCCTATTAATTCTAAGGTAGCTAACCCCATACCATGCCTCTAAAGGGAACTATTTACATTTCACAAGCAAAGAAATCAGTTTTCAGGATGTTTCTATATTATGACAGCAAGATTAGTTCAAAAATGAAAAGTTCAGACAATCAACCAGCTGTTTCATATACAAAGTGCCAAACATCTGGTTCTCCTGACTTTTTTTTTCCCCCTCACTGACTTGATTGAAACAGCAGGGTTGATTGTGTTGTGCAAATATAGCCTCGGAGCAGGAAAATTAGGGAGTAAAAAATCTTGACTTTATTGTAGATTTTTTAAAAATCCCAGATTCAGAGATTCTGAGGCTACAGTGTCAGCTATTTGAACAGACTGCCTTCTATTGTTTTCGTAGTTGACTCAGTAAGATGTTTATGAAAGAACTCCAACTGCAGGATAATTTTAATTACCATAGTTATTAGCATTTCCGTTCCCCAGTTACCTTCAAAACAAGCTTTTCTCAAGTCTAGACAAATGAACTAAGGATCTTCATTACAATCCGAGGTCCATACATAAACCAGTGTTATGCCTCAAGAGATGGCCATTTACTAGATAAATATTTGTGCGTTAGAATGGATGGTATAAGACCCCATCTCATTCTCCCATATGAATGTGAAATGTAATCTGAGGCCATCAAGTCAACAGAGTTGTAGTTACTCACATTTGTGATAATATGCTGTTGCCAGAAACTGCTATGCATTTCTTACACCGTTTACTGTACCACTTGAGAGAAGTTGAAACCCATTAAAACGATAATTGGTATATTCATAACAAAAGTCAACAGACTGTCAGCTATCAACAGGAAGGCTGTAGTGGGATGATAGAGTGAAAAACAGCAGGCAGGGAAAGAAAAGGAAAATATCAAAGGGAAATGAGAAGTAATAGGAGGAAGGCCTCAGACCAAAATCAAAACCATGCTTTGGTGGAGATATGTCCTATATAAAAATTAATCCATTTAAGCATTTTGTCTACATAGTGAAGATTCTAAACAGCTATGCTTTTTTCATGTCTTGTGTGTTTATGTCTATAACATTTATCTACTGAATTTGCACTAAAAGATAGAAGCAAGTTTAGTAATATAGCACTTAAAGAAATGACCTTCAGCAGCTTGTATTTCTAATTGCCAAATTATGTAGTTATACTTTGCTAATCAAGGTGGAGATGAAAAGTAAAAACCAAAACAAAACAAAACAAAAAACTGAACTACAAATACGAAAGAAAGAGAAAAAGAAATTTAATTACAGGTGCCTTTTCAGTGCTTCCCATACTTGAGAATATATTTCTTCTAGCTTTCCAGCTGGTAAGACAGCCATTGTTCTCAGGGGAGCTAATTATACTAAGAAGCTCGCCTTCCTGGTGGGTTCTAATAAGCACAGTTCATTGCAGAACTTTACCAGTGTGTGTCAAAGACCCACAAGTATGTGTGTGGCTGGTGCTAGGGGCGTGCAGTACAAAGCTCTGTAATGTAGCTTTAGTAAACACACACACCATTACTAGGGAACTATAGGAATCGTACAGAGGCCTCAGGAATGGGAAGTTATGGTTTCATTAATGCTGAACTGTAGGGGTCAGAGTTAATGAAGGGGCTAAAGGGCTAATGATCCCACCTATGATAAACACTATTTACCATGTAGTCTTGAGCAGACTTCTATGTTAGCAGGAGTCGCGTGGAGGGGACTGTGTTAGCCATCTGCTCACTGTTCTAGTTGCCATTTTTTCCTACTTGCTCAGTTACTATAAACAGTGACCTAAAAGGCAATGGAAAGGCAAACAGTGATGTGCTGGGAAGGATTTACCATAAAAAAAAAGAAAAAATACAATAGCTAAACAACTCTGCCTATAATTTTGTAGTTAGAGCTTTATAAAAGAGTGCTCATTTAATTATATCCATTAATATTTTAGATGTTCACCTATTGAATTTCTCAAAAATGTGACTGTTGGTTTACATAGTAGGTCTTCATGTTGTCTAGCTTGGAATATAGTTAAAACCATAAAACATTTAAATGAATGTTATGGTTAGATTTTCTAGTCTACAATGAAACAATGATACAAGTTTATACAACCAAATTAGCAGCCTATAATTTTACTGTAAATTTCTAAACTCTGTTTATATTGTGAATTTACATTTTGATCACTTTAGTCTTTGGGACAGAATACATATCACAGAGTATGGAGAAAATGTTTATTTTTCTGGTGCCATAATGAAAATTCTCCAAAACTTTTTAAACACCTAATTCTCTTTTTTTTTTTGTAGTGACTCCTATTTTCTTTCCTTACACTTTCCCAACAATTGGTGTAAAAAAACAAAAAACAAACAAAAAACCCATTTGCAGGCACATATGCTCTTATAATGCTTATAATAATAAAGTTCTCTTTATATTTGACAACAAGCAATAAAATTAAAAGAAAATCCAGAATTTATAGCCAGTGTAACTTGTGTCAAAGTCTTAAATTCCTCGGATAACAAAAGTAGCTGTGCTAGCTGTGGATATATAGAAGATTGCTACCTTAGTTGAAATGAAGCATCCATGCTCCATGGGGTAATTCTTTGAAATTTTCCACTGGCAACTCCATGAGCTTCCTAATGACCTTGTGGAAACAGCCTGGTTTTCAACACATTCCTGTTGCTTCAATTGAACGAAATTGGCCAGCTGTAACAAATAGCACAGCAGTTTACATTTCCGGTGTCCAATTCAAATCCATTTCATCTCACTTGGGAGGAAACTGCAATTTAGTCTTAGGATTTATGGCATGAAAGCATATGTACTACTCAAAATCCATGGAATTGACAACAAAAATATCCCCACTTGTTTATAGAACAAAACTCTTTACCAAGTTCCATAGAAGAATCACATTTATTTTAGTTATTTTTTAAAGGATTTTATTTATTTGAGAGAAAGAGAGAGAATGAGGGGGAGAGGAGCAAAAGGAGAGGGAGAAGGAAACTCCTCACTGAGCCTGGAGCCCAACATGGGGCTCAATCCCAGGACCCTGAGATCCTGACTTGAGCTGAAGGCAGATGCTTAACCAACTGAGCCACCCAGGCACCCCTCACTTTCATTTTATAAAGAGAAACCCTGGTATAGAAGTAACAAAAAACAAGAACAAACAAATGCATAAAAGTAATTCTTTTAAGGAAATAAATACTTAATGGAATATGGAAAAAAAACCTGTATAAAACCAAGCAGTCAATAGATAGAATTTCATTACCATGGGATCAAAATCATGATTCTGTATGCTACATATACTTACACTGTAGAGAGCAAAATATACAATATCAAGAATTATACTATGTAACTTCATGAGTAAGTTCAAAAATGTTAGACTAAATTTATAGCTTTGAAAGTGACATTGATTAGAATAGTAAGTATAGTCATGTAGTTTTGTCATTATTGATATTCATTTTTGAAGTTTAGTAAAACCTAAGCAGATATCTAACTTTAGAGAATAAGTTGTTTAAATTTTGATTTTTTTTTTTTTAACCAACAAAAGATTCAATGGAAATCTTGGAAAAGCAAATGGAACTCTAGGCATCAGATACACTTAAGTTCTAAACAGTGACCTTGATTTTTCTGGCATTATTACTATGATTGATAGTTTCCTTATTTTATACAAATTGGATAAAGTCTGTGGTAATCTACATAAAATGTATAAAAATCTACAAGACAAATTAATACATTATTTGAAATATATATTTAGAATTGTGTGTAAAAAAACCAAAACAAAACAAAAAAAAAAACAAAACACAAAAAAAACAAAACTAAAGACAATATCTGAAGACCAGAAGATGTGAGAATTCAGGGCAGAGTCTTCTTGTTTTTATGTTAGCTTTTTTTTTAAGATTTTTATTTATTTGAAAGAGATCACAAGTGGGAAGTGGGGAGAGGAAGAAGAGAGGGAGAAGCAGACCCCCCACTGAGCAGAGAGCCTAATGCAGGGCTTGATCCCAGGATCATGACCTGAGCTGAAGGCAGATGCTTAACTGACTGAGCCCCACCCAGGGCCCACTTCTTGTTTTTGTTTTTGAAGATCTGATTTACCTTTGCTGGATAATTTTACCTGAGCCCAAATGTAAAGCCAACTTACAGTGAAATAACTATTCAAACCTTTTCCCAAGGGATTGCCTTTTGGCTGATGCTGAGTATTCTGCATTGCTAAAATCTGTGTGCCAGTATGGTTGAAATTTTGTGGTTTCCATTCCTGGCATCTTTGCTCCCTCTCTTCAGAGTAGTTTTGTGCCCTGAAACTCTAAACTATTTCCCAGATTAATGGTTTCTCAGGCTGTCTTCTCTGCTGCATGTTAGCTCATAACCAGAAATTCCTTGTTTTTGCTAATCTTCTGATTCAGTTCAACAGACATGGTTATGAGGAAGAAGGAAAGGAGCAGGAAGTGGGGCAGGAAAGAAAGAGTAGTATATAACCAGATTTTTTAAAAATGTAAAACATCTCATTGAAATCCTTAAATACTGTTTGTTGAACCTTAGGATGCCAGTATATCTAAATACAAATCTGTGTATATTTATCATTTTTATAGGTGGATTTGGAAAGCCACCAATCTTCAGTTGGTATCATTTTGCCACTTAAGTTTAAATAAATTTAAGTATCTTATACTATGTAAGGTTACAAATACTGTTTATAATATTTGGCTTCAGTTTCCTCATCTATCAAATAGATAAATATTAGCTACTCCAGTGCATTAAATATCAACTACCTAGTACTGAGGCTGATGCATGACAGTATATCTTCCTTTCTCCCGTTTTTTTTAACATTTCCTTTCTCCCATTTTTGTCTTACATTAATAAATACGTGAATTTTTGAAGTTTCAAATTTTCATGGTTAGAGCTATTAGATTGTATTTATAGTAATCCACTCCTGTGCAAAGGATATGAAAACGACATAGAGCAGAGTTGCATGGGTTGGACATGTAATAGTATAATGTAGTACGTTGTGAGTGTATTTATCATTATAGTCCAAGGGTTATTTATCATTATAGTCCAACCTAGTCCATTCTGGCTGATATGACCACTGCATTATATTCCTTAGGGACCTTTAGAACTTAGAAAAAACAAAATCTCTACTACTAATATGGTACTTAATATGGTCTAGTAATGATGGAATAGCATGTGCCAGACACTATTTTATGCCCTTTGCATATATTTACATCTGCTGAAGTTAGTTTCCATTTTTGTCTGGCATCTAACTGGGAACCATCTAGCTAACTATGCATGAATTACAAAATTTAAGGAGCAATTATTTTTTTGGATTTTTTTTAAAGATTTTATTTATGTATTTGACAGAGAGAGACACAGCGAGAGAGGGAACACAAGCAGGGGGAGTGGGAGAGGGAGAAGCAGGCTTCCCGTTGAGCAGGGAGCCCGTTGTGGGGCTCGATCCCAGGACCCTGGGATCATGACCTAAGCCGAAGGCAGACGCTTAACGACTGAGCCACCCAGGCGCCCCTATTTTTTTTGGATTTTTAAACATTAAATCCATTGGGGGATATAATGGGAAATAGTTTGTGTTTAAATCTGGGTCATCCTTTTTGTTTTAATTAGAATTCATATATACATTTTGATGGAATGTTGTTGTTAGATAATCTGGCAGAGAATAGAAGATACTTTCCTTTTTGGTCTAGGTAGCAGTATGTCTTTAAGGTTCATTAATTTCCTGTTCTATTTCAGAGACTTAGGAAAACTAAAACAGAATAGCCATTTTTACTGCTTCCAGAAATAAAAATAAAGGAACAGTGATAGTTCTTATAAAGTTAATCTTCTATTTTAGGTAGATCATGACTACATGAATAACCTGATAGCCTCTTTCTTTTAAGAGAGTTTATATACAGGTTGACCTTAAGTTTGTCTATTCAGAGCAGTGGATTAAAGGAAAATTAAAACCTGGGAAACACAATATTTGTTTGGGTATAGGCACTTTCTCTCCTTACACTTCTTTTTATTTATTTTTTAAGATTTTATTTATTTGAGAGAGAGTGAGCAAGGAGGAGGGGGAAGCAGACTCCCCACCGAGCAGTGATGAGCCCAATGCTAGCCTTGATCCTAGGACACCTGGGATCATGACCTGAGTTGAAGGGAGATGCTTAACTGACTGAGCCATCCATGTGTCCCTCTCTCCTCACACTTCTATATTGACCTATATTATGAAAAGATCTTGAAGAACATCTTTCAGCTGCATATCACTAGAGGGTGACATTTCTTCATTGAGAGATAATGTCCATTCAATGGTGTCCTCTCCATTTGGCCTGCAGCTGGCAGAAAGATAGACTGGCTGTTCTCTTGGCTTCATCTCTGATGGCCATGCTTGGGAAAATGGACACAAATTTAAAGAATTAAAAATTAAGATGCTCATCTTACATTTCCTTTTATATGCCACACTCCATCTCCTTTTCTATCAGGATTTTTAATTGCAGGGTTGCCTTCTAGCACAGTTTGCAGTATCAAATATTTATACTTTGTTTTCCACTTGACTAGGGATGTTTTAGGGTATATTTCATCAGCAGGTAATCCTACTTAGGATGTAGGCTAATCATAAACAGCTACCATGAACATTCTCCAAGGTTTCCATCTGGATGTCTTAGAGAATAATGTTGCCATTGAGAAAGAGGGATGGTAAGAGGAGAGGTTCAATGACAGTGAAGAGTAAATGTAGATGAGTTAAATTCTGGACCTGCATAGGTTTGAGATCCTTTTGGCACACTGATGGATGCATTCTACAGTTATTGGGTGTTAGTTATTGGGGAACATCACTTTTCACAATTGTGATAGTGATAGTCTGGTATAAAAGAAAACTAAGGAAGGTCTTTCACTTTCTACTGCTTTAATATTTAATAATATGCTTTCACAAACATGGTTAACAAAGCAGGATACATAAGATGCCCCCATAGTGAATTCTTTATTTACATGGAGCTTATACTGGAGTGAGAAGAGAGAGACAATAAACAAAAAATAGAGGTGGTAATTATTAAGAAAATCTAGATGAAGGGGATAGAGGGAGGTGAAGGATGGTATTTTATGAAGTCATTCAAAGGCCTATGTGCTAAAGAGAATTTTGAGCAGAGTTTGGAAGGAAGCAAGGGAGTTATATGAGTAACTTGGGAAAAACATTTCATTCAGAAGTGACAGAATTACTGATAAATATTCCTTTAAGACAATTAAAAATATGAACTTGGAATTTGAAAGAAGAGCAACACATAGATTTAGCATCAGGACTGCCTAAATAATATTCTGAATTCACGTAAGTTGGGAAATACAGTTCACTGGCTCTATGAGAGTCTTTAATTTGCATATGAGCGCACAAAATAAGACTCCTTCTACAGTCTGATGGCAGATTCCCAAATAGGTAAATACTATCTCTAAGACAAAGTATGAATCATGTTAATAGGTATGTGCACAGAAGTTTTGAGGCAGTTGAGGGACAACTAGGACAGGCTTGGTCAAGGGAGGCTTCCTGGTCAAGATCTTAAATGGATGAGTAGGGATGGAGTCTAGGAGATAAGAGGGGAATGGCGGGGTGTTTGCACAAATCTAATCTCAGTGTAGTTTTATCAGAGGGTTAACTATAAAACAAAGAGTGGCATGTGATGAAGTTTCATGAAATCAATACCATGCAGATGATGGGCATCCTTGTAGTAAGAAAACCTCTATTTCACCCAGTAGGTAAACAGGGAGCCTCAAAGAAGTTTTAAACAAGTTTAACTGTCTGATTTGTGGTTTTAAAAGAATGATGGCAGCTAAAGGGAATGTGGTTCTAAAAGAACTAGACTGGAATCATAGGGATTACTGACAAAGTTGGAGTCCTAGAAATTATGAGGACATTCATTTGTGCGAAGTATGGCTAGAAAGATGGAAATCATTATCTGAAATAGAATATAAGGCTCATTTATTCACTTGATTCATACGGTATTAAATCCAATATTTCCAGTGGTACAAGCACTATATAAACTTACTAAATACTAGAAAGGAAGAGACTCATTTTGACTTGTGTGAGGATTATAAACAAATGGGAAAGATAAGACAACATAGGCTGTTCTATAGGAAATGTGTTCCTTTAATGCTTTTAGATCATGTGTGATTGGAATACAGCTGAATGATATCAGTATTATGCAAAGTCTTACTTACACACGTTCCCCGGCATACAACATACTGTTTTGAAGTGACCAAAGGCAAGCTTTTTCACAGTTGAAGAGGAAGCCTGAAGAAAATGACTTAAAATTCTATAGAAGTTCTTTACCTTAATGTAGATAGTGGCTTGTAGAGTTGATTTAGAGTCCAGATAACAAAGCTATAAGTCTTCTGTATTAAAAAGTTTTATAAATGTGTACATCCTAGATTAAATTTTCAATTTCGATAGAAGTGATGTATATTGAAAACAGAAGCCATCAAGTGCTTATCTCAAAGGAGAAAAACTAAAGCCACACGGATTAAAGCTGTAAAGAATCCGCTATAATGTTGGGTCTGTGTACTACTTATTTTTCAGGACCTTAGCTTTTCTCAATTCTGAAAGCTCCCTGTTTCTTTCCAGGAGTTCTCGGTATTGCATAAAAAAACAGGAATTTGTCTCTGTTGCTTGCAATCAAAAACTTTGACTTTTTCAGAAGCCCTTCTTACTGGAAGTTTCAGGGAAGGAAAGAGGGATAATGATTACATACTGAGAAATCAAAGTGGTGGAACATTTTATTTTTGTTTCTAATTATGAAAGGATATTGTGTTCACATAGAACATGTGATAATGAAGAATTATACTCTTTATGGTGATGCAGCAGAGTCTATATGGAAAGCACTGGTAGAAGAATTAAGCTTTAAGTGGAAAAAAGGATTTGTAGTATTGACATTAAAACTGGAGAACAAAAGCTCTAAACGATGATGGCTAATCCTTAGGTTTTCCATGTTGGAGAACTAAGACCCCTAAGATTCTTTTTTTTGTGTGCGTGATTGAGAGAGGGGGTGTGGCTTAAGGAAAGATTGAAAGTTCTAAAGAGACTATGTGGACAATTCACAGCGCTGTGAATTGTGCAAGACTGTTGAATCTCAGATCTGTACCTCTGAAACAAATAATGCAATATATGTTAAGAAAAAAAAAAAGAAGAAGAAGAAGGTAGCGGGAGGGGAAGAATGAAGCGGGGGAAATCGGAGGGGTAGACGAACCATGAGAGACGATGGACTCTGAAAAACAAACTGAGGGTTCTAGAGGGGAGG
>NC_138374.1:120752041-120822257 GCF_054177405.1 Leptonychotes weddellii
TAGCGGGAGGGGAAGAATGAAGCGGGGGAAATCGGAGGGGTAGACGAACCATGAGAGACGATGGACTCTGAAAAACAAACTGAGGGTTCTAGAGGGGAGGGGGGTGGGAGGATGGGTTGGCCTGGTGGTGGGTATTGAGGAGGGCACATTCTGCATGGAGCACTGGGTGTTATGCACAAACAATGAATCATGGAACACTATATCTAAAACTAATGATGTAATGTATGGGGATTAACGTAAGAATAAAAAAAAAAGAAAAAAAAAAGAGAGACTATGTGGAGAATCAGTAAGGAAGATACTAAAGACAAGAACCCAGATTGCTAAAGAACTTTGAGAGCCTGCAAAATTACAAATAGAGACTTGGTTTGGGCCACAGAGTACATTATGTGTCAGTCTTTAACTTTATAGACATTTAACAGCACATGGACAAAAATAAGCTTTATGTACTGGCCTCTGATTTTCTTTTATGGTAACTTTACTGATTTTCAGTTTACTTAAATATTGGCTTTAAAGTGGATTTAAATTTTTTTTCACAATGATTATGACAGTTACAGTGTGTTAATTACCTCTCTCGCTACAGTTCTTAGTATTACTTTTATCTACCACAAATCTAGTAATTTTTAAAGTAGGTTATGTTAACTGCTACACCAAAGATTCTCTTGGGATTGCAGTCTTGGTACTGCTTTTCACTAGTGCTTTTGGTCTTTTGGAGTAGCATATCTTCTCTTTTAAAAAAACTAAAAGAGAAACTCTAATTTCTCAAACTCTGTAAGAATCTATTTCTTGATAAACTATTTGAATACAGAGATTTATTCATTTTATTTTATTTTATTTTAAGATTTTATTTATTTATTGGAGAGAGAGAGCGAATGAGAGACAGAGAGCACGAGAGGGAGGAGGGTCAGAGGGAGAAGCAGACTCCCTGCCAAGCAGGGAGCCCGATGCGGGACTCGATCCCGGGACTCCAGGATCATGACCTGAGCCGAAGGCAGTTGCTTAACCAACTGAGCCACCCAGGCGCCCGAGATTTATTCATTTTATTATTATTTTTTTTTAACCCCATGTTTTTCTTTCTTTCTTTCTTTTTTTTTTTAAATATTTTATTTATTTATTTGAGACAGAGAGAATGAGAGACAGAAAGCATGAGAGGGAGGAGGGTCAGAGGGAGAAGCAGACTCCCTGCCGAGCAGGGAGCCCGATGTGGGACTCGATCCCGGGACTCCAGGATCATGACCTGAGCCGAAGGCAGTCGCTTAACCAACTGAGCCACCCAGGCGCCCGATTTATTCATTTTAAAAAACAGATTAGTGTTTATTCTGACAATGAATATTTCCTAAAATTAATACATACCTAGAAGGATATATTACTTAAATTTATTCCATGCAAAATATAAGAGGTTTTGTTGCATAATGAAATAAGCAATGCCTGAGGGCTTGAATTTAGTAGTTTATTCTGCCATTGAATCAATATTCAACTTAAGGCAAGCCATTTTCCTGCTTTTGGTAAATTTCCTAATCCATAAAATGGAATAGTAAGTCTGACTTGCGTTGGGGTTTTTCTGAATAGCTACTAACAAAACTGTTTATGAAACAATTTTATATTATAATGTTCATTATCAAGTAGAAGGTGTTTAGAAGCAAAATTAAACCTTTGGTAATCCATAGCATAAACACTGGATATTCAGGACAAAAATATAACTAATTATTTTTTCTTTCTAGTGTTTTTAATAATGTGTTCAATTTATTGAGCTATTTGGTATCAGTGGCTTAAGATATTAGACCAAATATTTAGTATTTTGAAGTAAATAATAAATTCTCTATAGTCCCATTGCAAGAGCAATTTCAGTTTAATCAATATGTTTAAAAATAAGAACACTGGTCTTTTAAGGCCTGACTCAACCTAAATCTAAAGAATCAGGAATAAAAATCAATACTTGTGAAGCATTAAGACATAGACTATTGTAACTTAATGACTTTATGGGGAAAAATGTGGTATGACATACTATTTGATTGTATTTCCAAGCAAGCTTAAAACATGTTCAAAAAAACAATTTTACAAATAAGTTTAAAAATGTATATAATCTATCTGATCCTTAAATGTTAAGGTATCTAAGTTTCTGAAAAATTTTAACTTCCTATATTTAATTCTTTAGGTAAATAAGAGTTATTCATCAATAGGCATTAACCATTAATATATATACATTTGGACACCAGTTAAGACTGTCTTGTTTTTATTTTGGAGTTTTTTGCTATTACCTAATATTTAGATAATTAGTTATCTTAAGGCAGTAGAAAACTCAAGTTTAATATCAGTCAACCATTTTAAAATAAGGTGTGAGATAATATTTAGAGATGTAATATTCAACCTTTTCAGGTACACATTACATATATTTTGATAAATGCATATAGTCCTATAATCACCACAACAGTCAACTCATAGAATATTTCCATCTCTCCCAAAAGTTCCCTAAGGCCCCTTTGTAGTCAATCCCCTCATTACCTCCTTGGCATTCAGCTACTGGAAACCACTGATTTGTTCTCTGTCCCTAAAATTTTGCCTTTTCCAGACTTTCATATAAAAGAACTGAGTTTCTGAACTTTATCATTTTCCTTCTCTCTGCAGAAATTTTTTAAATTTTAATTTTTTTTTAATTTATTTTTTTAAATTAATTTATTTTGGGGGCACCTGGGTGGCTCAGTCAGTTAAGCGGCTGCCTTTGGCTCAGGTCATGATCCCAGGGTTCTGGGATCAAACCCCACATTGGACTCCTTGCTCAGCTCCACCTGCTTGTGCTTGCTGTCTCTGTCTCTCTCTCTTTCACTCTCTCTGTGTCAAATAAATAAATAAAATCTTAATAATAAATGTACCTCTGAAACAAATAATACATTATATGTTAAAAAAAAAAAGATAGGAAGGGAAAAATGAAGGGGGGGAGAGACTATGGACTCTGAGAAACAAACTGAGGGTTCTAGAGGGGAGGGGAGTGGGGGGATGGGTTAGCCTGGTGTTGGGTATTAAAGAGGGCATGTATTGCATGGAGCACTGGGTGTTATACGCAAACAATGAATCATGGAACACTACATCAAAAACTAATGATGTAATGTATGGTGATTAACATAACATAATAAAATTTAAAAAATGTGAAAAAATAAATAAAATAAAAAAATAAAAATTTATTTTTTAGAGAGCATGCACAAGTTGGTGGTGTGGAGGGGGAGAGGGAGAGCAAGAATCTTAAGTGGGCTCCATGCTCAGTGCTGAGCCTGAAGTGTTAAGCCTGATCTCACAACCCTGAGATCATGACCTGAACTAAAATCAAGAGTCAGACACTTAACCAACTGAGCTACCCAGGCACCCCTCTGCAGAACTTCTTTTAACATTTCTTGCAAGGCAGAGCTATTGGTGACAAATTTCCAGAGTTTTTGTTTGAGAAATTCTGTATTTTCCCTTTATTTTTGAAGGTTATTTTGCTGGATATAGAATTCTAAGTTGGTGAGATTTTTTTCATTCAACATGTTAAATATTTCATTCCACTCTTGCTGCTTTATGGTCTCTGATGAGAAGTCTGGTCTTTGTTCCTCATTCTCCTAGCTTCTTTCAAGATTTTGTTTTTATTTTTCTGTGATTTAAATATATGCCTACATTAGTTGTTTTGGTATTTGTCTACTAGGTGTGCCCTGAGATTTCTACCTCTGTGGTTGTTATTATGCTTGGCCATTATTATGTCAAATATTTTTCTTTATTTGATATTTCCATTATGCATACATTATACCTTTTGTATCACAGTTCTTTTTTTAATTTAATTTTATTATGTTATGTTAGTCACCATACAGTACATCATTAGTTTTTGGTGTAGTATCACAGTTCTTGATATTATTTCATTTTTTTTCCCTTTGCATTTCAATTTTGGAAGTTTCTTTTGGCTTGTCTGCAAGCTCTGATTCTTTACTTGGCCGTGTGCACTCTAATATAGCCCAATCAAAGGCATTCTTCATTTATGTTAGTGTTTTGATTTCTAATCAGTTTTTCAGTTTTCATCTTTTTGTGTAAAGTCTAATTTTTTTTCATAAGAGCCTTTAACATTTTAACCACAATTATGTAAAATTCCCTATCAGATAATGTCAGAACATATGTCTGTCATATGTGAACCTGGTTCTGATGCTTGCTTTCATGAGACTGGTGGTGGTGGTTTTTTTTTTTTTCTAACATGCGTCACAAATCTTTGTTGAAAGAACATGATGCATTGGGTAATTGGAATAAAAGAATCATAAATACATCTCTGATCTATATACTTCATTCCTCTTGCCACAGCCTCAAACTATATCTTAAATGTCCTCTGTTAAATACAGTTCCTGCTTCTTTCCTTACACTCTTTTTGACTAAAAATAAAAGTCTGATTCTTACATCCTAATAAGAAGTCCATACTTAATGGTTTTAATCAGAAGAGTATAAGTTGCAAAATGTCATTGCTCCCACTCTATATGAGAAATTGGATCAACTAAAATAAAATTATAGCTTTAAACAACCTGTCAGATTTAAGAATTAACAAAATTCTGGTAAGTAGCAAACTTTTCAGAATAAAAGATAACTGCTTTCATCCTGGCAGCATGCAAAAATAGACATGAACACCCTATATGGAGTTAAGAAGAAACTTACTGTTGTGACTTGAAGTTGTTTTATGGATGCATGTGGTCTTGTATGATGTATTACAGTACCAAAGATCTCCAACCACAGAGTCAGTGTGCAGTGCTCATCATCTCTTCTCGGGAGTCCTTCACTGAGTTGTTAGTATAGTAAACCAGAAGCTGGATTTCGTTCACGGGAGATGAGCTCCCTTCAAGGTACTCTGGGCCTTCAAGTGTATTGTAGTGGTCCTCCATAATCTGGGAGTAAGATTGTGGATTGGAAAATGGAGTGCAAGGAGAATGCACCAACAGCCAAAAACCTGGCAGGCAAGCTATAAAGAGAGAATGTTTCATAGATTGGAAAGCTACAGGTAAACTGAAAACTGTTTGGAATTTCTGAAGTCTCATGGATATTAAAATTCTAGATTTCTTAGGGATCAATCCTGATCCCATCTTCAAAATATTTGAAACCTTTAGTTCACTTGTAAGCTTATAAAAATTGCCAGAAGGCCAAGATCCAGTAAATATACATTGAATAAATCCAATGTATATTTGAACTAAGGAAAGAAAGAGCATGCCTTCTTGTATGGGTAAATATTTCCATTAATCTTTACCAGAAATCAACAAACTGTGACTTATGGGGAAAATTTTAGTATTGCCTATTGGCTAAGAATTGTTTTTACATAATTACATACTTAAAAGAAGTTTTATAGGACAAATTATGTAAAGCTCTAAGTTGAGCATTTATAAATACTTATTAAAATTTAGCTACTCTTGGGCGCCTGGGTGGCTCAGTTGGTTAAGCGACTGCGTTCAGCTCAGGTCATGATCCCAGGGTCCTGGGATTGAGTCCCACATCGGGCTCCCTGCTCTGCGGGAAGCCTGCTTCTCCCTCTCCCTCTCCCCCTGCTTGTGTTCCCTCTCTCGCTGTGTCTCTCTCTGTCAAATAAATAAATAAAATCTTTAAAAAAAAAAATTTAGCCACTCTTATTTATTTGCATATTATTCTGGCTGCTTTTGTGCTAAAATTGCTGTTGAGTAGTAGTGATAAAGACTAATATGGCTTGTAAAGTCTGAAGTATTTATTATTGGATCATTTACAGAAAGTCTTCCAAATACTGGTCACACTGTTTAATATATTATGTCTGATGTAAAATTTTAAATACAGGATATTTTGAGAATCAAGAAAATGTGACTCTTGGGAAAGATGAGAAACAATAAATAAGTTTATCAAGGTACCAAGAAAAGGTACAGAAGGTTGAGATGCTGTTTCAAGATAGAGACCTGAAAAGAAAATTCTGATCTAGTTGAAAAGATGGACAGTGATTAGCACATAGGGAATTTCATTAGAGTGAGATTGAAATATAAAAAAAGGAATGCTAAAAGGGAAGAATACAATATCAGAAATGGAGAATCCATTAGGTATACTAAAAGACTGAGTACAATTTATGAAATTGATAAAAGGTCAACAGAAAGGAGCCAAACTGAATCACAGATAGGAAAAAACAGAAATGAAATGAAAGAGCATATGACATCTGTAGGACAGTGCCAGCTAATCTAATAAGCATATAACTGGAGTTCCAGGAGAAGAAGACAGTATGTGGGGCAGAGAAAAATATCTGAAGTGATAACTGGCTGAGAATTTTGGAAAATGGATGAAAATTTCAACCTGCTTATCCAAGAAAATCTGTGAACCTAAAGCAGGATAAATATAAAGAAAACTACACCTGAATACATCATGTCTAAATTGGTGAGAACAGAAAATATTAAAAGTTGCCAGAGAAAATAGGCACATTACACACGGAGAACAGTGATAAGCACAAAGATGACTTCTCAGCAGAAATGGAGGCCAGAAGACCAAGAAAGAGGTTTAATGTGTAAAATGGGGGGGGGGATTCCCCTCAGTCTGAAAGTCTGTATCCAGCTAGATGAGCAGCCAGCAGAAGCAGCAAAAGAGCTGCCTACCTCTTTCTGCTCTCACTTTCCTCCAGTGCATCCCATTCATAAACAACCAGAAGGCAGCTGGAAAGATAGCTTTGGAAATGTAGTTTTGGGATACCAGCCACTCTAAAACAAAACAGATCACAGAGGAAACGAATCCTTAGAAAACATAGGCAAATAGCTGGAGTTGTTACCCGTCTGGGCCAGCTAAATGAGGAATGATCCATTTACTTACTCTCTTAATGGGTTTTGCTCACTGTTTAGTGGATGGCAGCCAAATGACACTTTGTTTTATTGTGCTGTCACTCTAGCTGTTTTCTGTTCAAAAATTTCCATTTTTTTTTTGGAGGAGGTGCCTTGCTCCAGTTTCCAGTAGTTATATGGCTATCTGTCGAGTATGTCTTACCGCACTTCCAGACAGGCCTACAGGCAATGGAGGTCAGAGACATCAAACTCCACTTAATTCCATGTTGGTTGATTGCCAAACTGAATGAGATCATCTGAGAAGTAGCACATGAATGCAGACAAAGTTTATTTTAGCTAATACTATGCTAAATACAAATGTGTAAATAGTGTAGGTAATTATCATTTTAATCATAGGTAGGACATTAGGACATAAATTTGAAGGCCAATGAAATGCTCTGTTTTTGGAAAAAGCAGACCAAAACCTTTTGATTAGTGATATCTGTCGGAGGCTTTAAATATATTCACTTAATTAAAATTCTGTTTTACTATTTCAAAAGTTGACCTCAAAGGTTTTGAAAGTAGAACTCACTGGCCTGTACTATTAATAGGAATGCCAGAAGGATAAGTGTGACAAAGTTGACAAGTAAAATCAAATCAAAGAAAGTTGCAAGAAATAGCCCTGGCTCATTTACAAGCTGCCTCACATTCAATAAACCTGTGTAATTTTTTCCTGAAGAAAAGTGGCCATCAAAGTTTAGGATTTAGAGGTTGAAAAACTGACCTGGCAATTTCAAATCCTGAATCTCAAGTGGTATCTGTGTAATAGCAATTTGAGCAGGTGTTACATCTGACCAGTGTTACATGTATATGCCAATTGAAAGAGTATTTTAACCCTTTGATCAACAGATCCTTGGCATTACATAATAGTCTTGGAAGTTACTCTTACTCGAACCATTTTTATTTTGCAATTATATTAATTTGCACTAGGTCCTATTCCAAATACTATGCATAGGTGTAATGAGGTAAATCTGTACAATCTAATAACCACTTAGTGGCATTGTGAGATAATCCCTATTTTATAAATCAATAAAGTGAGATTTACAAAGATTATTTAGCTTTACTTGAACCCATAATCTTCATGTTGCTGATTTGGACTTAATTCTACATTATGTGAAATACCAGAGAGAATGTCAGAATTAGATATTAAGAAATTTCATTTAAAAATTCAGTTGATTTCCGTTTTACTATAGATAAGGAATATTTTAAAAAGAATTTAACAGAACACAGGGAAAGAAGATAGAATACATTGTTTCAGCTCTTCATCTGTGGTTTACCAGGACTGATTTGGGAAATGATTTGATTTGAAAACAGGTGATATAAAACAGCCCTACTTACCTCAGGGTTATTTTGAAGATCCAATTTTATATTAGATGGAAAATACAAAGGGAAACTCTAATTTTTTTAAAATAGAATTTATTGCTTCTTTGGTTATTTTAGGTGTTAGCATAGATTTTATTTTTCTCTAACTCAGACAAAATTTTTACTTTAAGACATGAACTTTTTGTTTGCTCCCCAATAACCTGTTTGGAAGAAAACATTTGTCTATATTTGGGTGTGTTGTTGAGGCAAAGATAATACGTACCTGGTCACAAAATCGATACCTATTAGATCATTTAATGACCATTAATTTATTCTCTTACATCAGTCACATAAAATAGTCATATATTTATTTTTGGTTGAGTCACATGATGTTTGAAATAAAATAGGTTATTATGGTTTATGTATCTTAATATTTTGTTACTGTGGACTTTAAAAAAAAATCATTTGTTCTCCTAAATCCAGTGGTTTCCTTACTAGGGATGACAGTCTTTTTTTAAAATTTTTATTTTTTTGATAAAAAGTTATCAATATTTACACATGGGAACAACAAAAGGATGTTAACTTTCTTCACTATCAAAAATGATGTTAACACTTTCAACTAATTAATTAGTATCCTTAAAGTAGACAAAGCAGGTAGTTATTCCTTATAAGATAATAGGAATACTTGAGTGAAATAGAAATCATAAATTTGGTATGAAAAGTAGGAGGGCTAAATTCTGAGCTGAAATAAATTCAGTACTTTTGCTTTGTATCTCCATGAAATGATGAAATTGAGAAAAACAAACATGTTAACAATTGATGTGTTTCAGTAAGTTTGATACTTACATTCTTGGTGAACACTGAAATACTTTGATTGAATCACTTTCATAATGACCCCCAAGTGCATCCCTCTCCTCACCTCAGACCATACTAGCCATGTGGTTTTTCCTATGGGCTCCTCAGGCCCTTTTACGATCAAACAAAAACCTGTTCTAATGCAATGTTACATGTCAATTATATCTCAATAAAAAATGATTAAAAATTTAAAATTTGATCCCTTTCCCAGCAGTGTTCCTCCAGGACTCTTCCTCTAGGCCAGCCAGCGTCATTTCAACTGGTTAGTGCTTATTAAATATTATGAATGTCATCTTATATATAAGGACTATTAAGATGATGATCTTGTAAAAGTATATTTATAAGCATCCTCCTATCTTCTGCAAAACCAAAATAAACAAAGGTAACTTGAAATAAAGAACACAACTTTATCAAATGAAAATAAAGGCCTCTATTTTCTGCACAATAGCCATAGTCCCCCCAGCTTCTGTTGTACTATACATCTTTTTTTGATCGAAATAAATCTTAGTTCATTTAGTTGGAATGCAAAAAATAAAAATTTATTAGACCACTTAGATTATTTGTAAATTTCAAAATTCTATAACACTGTATGTGATAAGTTTTGATTAAACATAAATAATAAAATTGTATAGCAAATTGTAAAATTGTAAAAATTTATGACACACTAAATACTAACAAAATATTTGAATCACATGACAAAGAGCATCCTGCTAATCTAAATGAATGTATAAAAATATTAAAACTGAAAAATAGGATAAAAATTTTAAGCATTTATATGAAAAAATAAAATGCATGTAAAATTGTTCAATTTTATTAGCAATTAAAAGCATGCCTAGCAAAATTAATATATAATTTGTTTTAAATTGGCAAGTAATACAGGTACTTAAGAGGTTAAATAAGCTAACCTTTGAAAAGAGTGCAAATATGTTCTATTTATGGAGTGTGAAAATTAATCCAAGTATTCTAGTGGTCACTGTAAGTGAATATGTACCATAAATGTGACTAGATATGTTTGACTATCCCAAACAACTTCTAGGAACCTAATACAGTGTTATGTACAATATATTATACACATGGAGTTTAATCACTACAATTATAGTTTATCCATATTATAGAAAATTTGAGAATATATACACAGAGGGCTGGGTAAATCAATCAATCAAAAAGAATTATTACAGAACTGTTAAAATGATTATGGTACTCTATATTTAATGATTTTAAAAGATGTCCACTATATATGTTGAATAAAAGTACATCCTACAAAGGATGTTCTCGTTTTGTAAATACACATAACTAGTGAGAATCATGTTACTACATTGTAATTTGATTTGGGATAATGATTGTTTTCTTATGTTTCTCTGTATTACTGGAATTTCTTTTTATATTATGATAGCTTACCTGTATAATCAAGAGAAAAGATTACTTTCAATAAGAAAAATATTGAAAATAGATATGATAGTTTCTGTCATATTTCAGTCAGTACTTTCTTTTTTTTTTTAAAGATTTTATTTATTTATTTGAGACAGAATGAGAGAGACAGAGAGCACATGAGAGGGGGGAGGGTCAGAGGGAGAAGCAGGCTCCCTGCCGAGCAGGGAGCCCGATGCGGGACTCGATCCTGGGACTCCAGGATCATGACCTGAGCCAAAGGCAGTCGCTTAACCAACTGAGCCACCAAGGCGCCCTCAGTTAGTACTTTCAAATAAAGTGCCATGAAATCATATGGATTATATGGTATTTCCTAGGAAAAAGTAATAAAAGATAAAGTTTGTTAGAAAGATTCAATATTTGAAGTGGTAGAACTCAATTAGAAGTGTAAAGGGAAATTTTAATCAAAAGAAAGTAAGTTGAAAATATGTTGTCAATATCTGGGAAATCCCATGTATAAGCTCAGGAGAATAATGAAAGTTCATATAGGAGCTTGAAAACCAGGCAAAAAGCTTGGTAAATTGCTTAAAATGAAGGGAATCAGATACTTTATTAAATAGTTTTTTCAATGAAAACAATTTTAGGACAGGCTTAAATAGACAAATCTCATTTGAATGGAAAGAAAATCATATTTGTATGAATATATGTATATCTTGAGAAATATTTTCTTCTCTGACTTTGTCATATAGTAATAATGACAACACGCAGGCTTATGATCATTGTCATTCTTTCCTGGTTTCATCTTGTTTCAGGCTGGCCGCCTTTTTGGTACTTGAACATGTGGATTATTCTTCAATCTCAGTACTTCAGCTATGGTTGCTCCCTTACCCAGGAGCATTGCTGACAAAACCTGTATGTCTAGCTCCTTCATATCTTTTGTTATCACCAAAAACTCTGACCTACTCACAAAAGTTTTCCCTGTCTGTTAGAATTCCCAACCACTTCATATTCACATCATCTTGATTTTTTTCTTTGTGGTATTTATCACCATCCTAAATTACCATACATTTTTTTTTATTTTTGTAGCAGGGGTTAAACTTCAAAAGACATTTAAACTTAATGGATTTGTTGTATTTCCAGTACCATAAAGAGGGCCTGGTTAAATGAAAGGTATCATTACATATTACTTGAATGAATGGAAATCTAGACATTACAAGATTCACTTGAAATTCAGGAGACCAAGCCTGAGCTGTTTAGGCAAAGGTCAAGGTCTGGATAAGTAAGTGACTTACATATCTCCTTATCTTTGGAGAGTATTACAGTCAGATGGGGAGACATTAAATAAATATCAGAAGCTTCTCTGGAATTGTTTGATACCTGGACATCTTAGAAGGGCTTAAAAAATTCAAAGTGTTTCTTAGATGTCTTGTATTTAATAGTTAAAGGAAGTAGGATGAAGAAAGAGGAGCAAGGAGTTAGGATATGGACAAAAGAGAAATTGACCACCGGAAAATAAAAACAGAAGGGTGAGGGATAGTTAAATTGGTTGGAGGTTATGTCAACTCAAGACATAACTCTTGAGTTATGTAACTCATAACTCTAGTACTTCATTTGTACTAGAAAGAGTTAGCATTAAGGATGGGAGATGATGACACAGCAATTCCACTCCTAGGTATAAATCCAAGAGATATGAGAACATCCACACAAAAATTTGTACAGAAGTTTAAAGATTTTTTTTTAATTTATTTATCTGAGAGAGAGAATGGGAGACAGAGAACATGAGAGGGGGAGGATCAGAGGGAGAAGCAGACTCCCCGCTGAGCAGGGAGTCCGATGCGGGACTCGATCCCGGGACTCCAGGATCATGACCTGAGCCGAAGGCAGTTGCTTAACCAACTGAGCCACCCAGGCGCCCCTGTACAGAAGTTTAGTACTAGAAAGAGTTGCATTAAGGATGGGAGATGATGCTGAGCATGAGATGCTTTTAGCTGGATTAAAGGAAGTTTTGCATTTACGATAAGACCTATGGAATGCCAGAAGCATGAGTAGAGGCAGAGAGATTGACAAGTTTATTGGCAGAATAGAATTCAAAAGTTTGAGAAACTAGAGTATTGAAAGGATCATGTACAGAATATTTCAGTGACCAAAAACCAAGGTATGAGTGTTATTAATGGCAGTGACCCTGGAGATAAAACTTTCAAGCTACTTGAAAGAATTGATGTGTGGATCTGTAAGCGACTAGAATGTAGAGGAACACTTGCCCATCACCATGTTTGCTACTACTAGGAGAAAGGTAGAAGAAAATAGTAAAGATTCAAGGGTGATCCTCATTAGAGATAGACCAAAAACATGAAGGGAAGCTTCAGAAAAGAGATTATAACAACATTTTGGTGATAGATAACTGTAAGTGAATTGTAGGACTTGGAAACTAATGGAATAAAAGAGATAATTAAGAATGTGGGAACTCGGGCGCCTGGGTGGCTCAGTTGGTTAAGCGACTGCCTTTGGCTCAGGTCATGATCCTGGAGTCCCTGGATTGAGTCCCGCATCGGGCTCCCTGCTCAGCAAGGAGCCTGCTTCTCCCTCTGACCCTCTCCCCTCTCATGTGCTCTCTCTCTCTCATTCTCTCTCTCTCAAATAAATAAATAAAATCTTTAAAAAAAAAAAAAAAGAATGTGGGAACTCAATGGGAATGGACTACTGGAGATAAAAGATGGCCACAGAGTTAGGAGACTTTTGGAGTGACCACCATTAACAAGGTTACAGGCAGCCATCAGATTTGTTTTGGGGATCTTGAGGCATGGCAAGGTGGTGGTGGTGGTAAGTTTTTAGAATAGGAGTTGGGATATCAAAGGTCTCTTTTTCATAATGGTCTATATAGAAGTGGAAATTTTGCTCTGAGTAATTTGAACTGAATTTTTTTCCCAGATGCATCAAAATTGTGACAAAGGATATAAACTAAGAAATAGGTTTTACAATAGAAAAATATAACTTCATTTAATTGTAAAGTACTCACTAAGTATATCCTTATGATATAAATTCAAATCATGGGGCAATCTGGATATAATAAATATACAAAGTATACAAGCATTTTGTAAACAAGCACAAATACATTTATAATTTAAAATAAAGTATTTGTGAATGCATATATTAAGTTATATTAAAATATAATTTAAAGCTCATACAAATCATCACCTTAAAGGGTATAATTTAATGGCTTCTTTCAGTTAGCATAATGATTTCAAGGTTTATTCATATAATAACAGGTGCAAGTACTTCATTCTTTTTTTTACCATTGTGTAATTATTATATAGTTATACCACATAATTATCCATTCATAAATCGACAGACATTTGGTTTGTTCAATTTGGTTATTATGGATAAAGTTGCTAAAAAACTTTTGTACAAATTCTTGTGTGGTTGTTCTCATAGCTCTTGGATTTATACCTATGAGTAGAATTGCTGTGTCATTTGATTGACCCTATGTTTAATCACTTGAGAAACTCCCAAACTACCAAACTTACTGAACTCTTCATGTGCTTATTATCATTTGTATATCTTCCTTGTATAAATGCTTATTCAGATCATTGACCATTTTAATTTTTTAAGTTATATAGTTTTTTTATTGAAGTATAATTAACACACAGTATTACATTAGTTTCAGGTGTACAACATGGTGATTCTATATATATGTACACACACATATATATAGAATCACCATGTTGTACACCTGAAACTAATGTGTACACACACACACACACACACACATAGAACAAAATAATTGCAATAAGTCTAGTTATCATTTGTCATCTTACAAAGTTTTTGTAATACTATTGTAATATTATTGGCTGTATTCCCTATGTTGTATATTATATCTCCATGTTTTATTTTATAACTGGAAAATTGTACCTCTTAATCCCCTTCACCTATTCATGCAATTGCTGAGTTGTAGTTCTATTTTTAACATTTGAGGAACCTACATACTATCTCTGGAGTGGCTGCACCAGTTTGCATTCCCACCAACAGTGTAAGAGGGTTCCCCTTTCTTGCATTCTCACCAACACCTGTTGTTTCTTGTTAATTTTAGTCATCCTGACAGGTATGAGATGATATCTCTTCCTGGTTTTGATTTGTATTTCCTTGATGATGAGTGATGATGGGCATCTTTTCATGTGTCTGTTAGCCATCTGAAAGTCCTCCTTGGAAAAGTATCTTCATGTCTTCTGCCCATTTCTTAACTGGGTTATTTGTTTTTTGGGGTGTTGAGTTTGGTAAGTTCTTTATAGATTTTGGATACTAACTGTTTAATCAGAAATGTCAATTGCAGGTATCTTCTCCCATTCCATAGGCTGCTTTTTAGTTTTGTTGATTGTTTCCTCTGCTGTTCAGAAGGCTTTTATCTTGATGAAGTCCCAGTAGTGGTTCAATATTCACAAATCAGTGTGATACACCATATTAATAAAAGAAAGGATAAGAACCATATGATCCTGTCAGGAGATACAGAAAAAAAATTTGACAAAATACAGCATCCATTCTTGATAAAAATTCTCAACAAAGTAGGGATAGAGTGGAACATACCTCAATATTCTAAAGGCCATATATGAAAGACCCATAGCTAATATCATCCTCAATGGGGAAAAACTAAGAGCCTTTCCCCTACAGTCAGGAATAAGACCTGTCCACTCACACCATTACTATTTAACATAGTACTGGAAGTCTTAGCCTCACCAATCAGACAACAAAAATAAAAGGCTTTCAATTCAGCAAGGAAGAAGTCAAACTTCCACAGTTTGCAGACAACATGATATTCTATGTAGAAAACCCAAAAGACTCCACTAAAAAAATTGCTAGAACAGATACATGAATTCAGTAAAGTTGAAGGATATAAAATTAATGTGCAGAAATCTGTTTCATTTCTATACACTAATAATGAAGCAGTAGAAAAAGAAATCAAGGAATTGATCCCATTTACAATTACTCCAAAAACAATAAGCTACCCAGGAGTACATCTAACTAAAGAAGTAAAAGATCAATACTCTGAAAACTGTAGAACACTTAGGAAAGAAATTGAAGAGGACACAAAGAAATGGGAAAACATTCCATGCTCAAAGATTGGAAGAACAAATAGTGTTAAAATTTCTATATTACCCACAGCAATCTACACATTTAAGGCAATCCCTATCAAAATACCACCAGCATTTTTCACAGTGCTGGAATAAACAATCCTAAAATTTGTATGGAACCACAAAAGACCCCAAATAGCAAAGCAATCCTAAAAAAGAAAAGCACATCTGGAAAGCATCATGATTCCAGATTTCAGGCTATATTACAAAGCTGTAGTCATCAAGTCAGTATGGTACTGGCACAAAAACAGACATATAGATCATTGGAACAGAGTAGAAAACCTAGAAATGGTCCCACTAAAGTATATGGTCAACTAATCTTCAACAAAGCAGGAAAGAATATCCAATGGAAATAAGACAGTCTCTTCATATGGCGTTGGGAAAACTGGATAGCAACATGCAGAAGAATGAAACTGGACTACTTTAGTACACCATATACAAAAATAGTCTCAAAATGGATTAAAGACCTTAATGTGAGACAGGAAACTATCAAAATCCTAGAGGAGAACACAGGCAGAAACCTCTTTGACCTCGGTCATAGCAACTTCTTATTAGACAACATTTCTAGAGGCAAGGAAAACAAAAGCAAAAATGAACTATTCGGACTTCACTAAGATAAAAAGCTTCTGTACAGCACAGGAAGAGAATCTCAAGCAGACTCTGTGCTGAGTGCAGAGCTGGACACTGGGCTCAATCTCATAACCCTGGGATCATGGTGTGAGCCGAAATCAACAGTCACTTAGATGACTGAGCCACCCAGGCACTCCCTGAATCTATATCTTGTTCATTTGTTTTACTTTATAGATTCTACATGTAAGTGAAATCATATGTTATGTCTTTGTCTAACTTATTTCACTAAGGATAATATCCTCTAGGTCTGTTCGTGTTGTCCCAATGAAAAGATTGGATTTTTTTAAACAGCTGAGTGGTATTCCATTGTGTGTGTGTATATGTATATATATACACACATATATATGTATATACATATACACACACACACACACACAGAAAATCTGGTGTATATATATACACCAGATTTTCTTTTCCCACTCGTTGATGGACACTTAGGTTGCTTCCATATCTTCGCTATTGTAAATAATGCAGTTATAAGGGTATATATATGTCTTTTGGAATTAGTGTTTTCATTTTCTTCAGATAAATACCTAGAAGTATAAATGCTCAATCATATGGTCATTCTATTTTTAATGTTCAAAGGAACTTCCAAACTGTTTTCCGTAGTGGCTGCACCAATTTCTATTCTCACTGACAGTGCGCAGAGGTTCCCTTTTCTCCATTTCCTTGATAGCACTTGTTTCTTGTCTTTTTGGTAATAGCCATTCTGAGAGGTGTAAGGTCCTATCTCATTGTCGTTTTGATTTGTAGTTCCATGATGGTTATCAATTAACATGATTTCATGTGCTTATTGGTCATTTGTATATCGTCTTTAGAAAAATGTCTGTTCAGGTGCTCCATTTTTTTAAAGGGAATCTTTGGGGTTTTTTTGATATAGGGTTGTAGGAGTCTTTATATATTTTGTATGTTAACCCCTTACCAGACACATCATTTGCAAATATTTTCTCCCATTCAGTAGGTTGCCTTTTATTTTACTGGTTTCTTTTGCTGTACAAAAGACTTTGGTTTGATATGATTCCATTTATTTTTGCTTTATTATCTTTGCTTGAGAAACAGATCCAAAAAAATATTGCTAAGACTGGTATCACAGAGCTTACTGCCTATGTTTTCTTCTGGGAGTTCTATGGCTTCTGGTCTTACATTTAAGTCTTCACTCTATTTTGAGTTTACTTTGGTATATGGTTTAAGAAAATGATCCAATTTCATTCTTTTGCATGTGGCTGTTTAGTATAATAGTTCTTTTTATATCCTAGATATGTCATTTACCAGATAAATGATTTGCAAAAGTTTTCTCCCATTGTATAAATTATCTTTTCACTATCTTTATGGTCCTTTTAATACACAAATTTTAATTTTGAAATTTTGTTGTTGCTTTTGGTTTTGGTATAATGTCTAAGGAACTATTGCCTAATCTAAGAAAATGATGATCTACACTTAAAGGGTTTTTTTTTTAAGAGTTTTATACTTTCAGCATTTAAATTTAGATTATTGAATTAATTTTTCTATATGATGTGAGACAGTTCAGTTTCATTCTTTTGCATGTAGATAACCAATTTTCACAACCCCATTTTTTGAAAAGATTATTCTTTCCATATTTAATTCTTTGGGCATAAAAAAGAGCCAGAAAAATATTTTAAAATATGTCTTAAAACATATTAAGCTATTTGTAGAGATATTAATGAAACTTAAAACATTATGGCAGTATGCCATATTAAAAGAGTCAATGTCATGAGGTGTCAGTTCTACCTAAATTGTTCTATCTAAATTATTCTGTTTATTACTATTCTAATCAAAATCTAAGGATGCCTGTTTTCAGTAAGATATTGTCTAGCTATCTTCAAAATTTTTTACAATAAATTTGTCTAATTTTAATGTGAAAAATCAAGGAATAAGAAGACCCAGGTCACTTATAAGAAAATAGAAGAGGGAATAATTATATTACCAGATATTCTTACTATAAAATTACAGAAATTGGTGATACTAGTACATGAATATATTGATAAACAGAACAAAGTAGAAATTCTATAAACAGATCTCTATCTACATAGACTCTATCACAATAATGGCATTGTAGATCATTGGGGAACAAAGTTGACTAATCAAAAAATGTATTGAAATATTCAAAAAATGGCATGCTATACATATAAAAATACCATAAGACCATTCTCACATTGTATGCAAAAATCAGTTCTCTATTAACTGCTTAAATGGAAAAGACAATTCTTTAAAATTATTAGATGATGATATAGGAGAACATCTAAATGAATTAGAGTTGAGTTGGCTTTATTAAATAAAGCAGAAAAAATACCATTCATAAAAGAAAAACTTCAAAATACTAAATACTTGGGCATCTTTTTGTCAAGACACCAAAATAAAATGAAAATAGGAATCAAAATTTTAAGGAATATTTTTGTCATCTACATAACTGATGAATGAAACTATACAAAAATATAGATAAAAAATATAAAATGGGAGAGGTGACAAAATTTCTCATAATCATAAATGAATCACATAAGATACATATGAAAATAAGACCTAAATAGCACATCAAAATAACTTTGTAATCAAAATTCCACAAACATTAAGAATTCTTACATTACCACTTGTTGGCAAGAATATGGGCCAATGGAAACTCTTATACTTTGCTTGTTGGAATGTATTTTGCATAATCAATTTTGAAAATTTGGGACTATCTATAGAACTATGTGTTTATCCTACTACCAAATAATGTAATCTCATTACAGTAGAGAAAGTTTTGATGATTGTAAATGTTTTAAGCATATAACCAACATTTTGTGTAATAGTAAATAAACTGGGAACAGATATCCATCAGTAGGAGACTATCATGGTATAGTCACAGAAAGGAATATCTTCTAGCAAAAATGAATGAGCCATAGTTGCATGTTGCATGAATGAATCTCAGAAGCAGAATACTGAATGTAAAATACAAGTTTCTCAAGATTGCATGCATTAATACTATTTTAATAATATACAATTTTATTTTATATTATTTTTTAAAAATTTTATTTGAGAAAGAGTGCACGAAGCAGGGGGGATGGTGGCAGAGGGAGAAGCAGACTCCCCACTGAGCAGGGAGCCTGATGCTGGACTCCATCCCAGGGCCCTGAGATCATGACCTGAGCCAAAGTCAACTGCTTAACTGACTGAGCCACCCAAGCTCCCCAATAATATACAACTTTAAACAAAAGACACAAATAATGAAACTATTTTCCAGAGATGAGGGAATGATAAACTCAAAGGTCAGGGAAGTGGCAACCTCAGAGGAAGGAAATCAGGTAGCAAAGAAGTACATACCTAGTACATTGGCAGATGTAAATGTTATGATTGTTCTACTTGTAAATCACATGTTAGATGCATAAATGTTCATGATACTATAATAATGTATTAAGTATATTCTTTACTAAAATGCAGTTAGTATTCCTTTGAATTTTATTTTCTTGGGATGTTTGCTTATTGGATGGGGGAACTTTTGGGATATTATGTTGTTCCCACTAATAAAGTAACAACTGTCAAGGATATGTCCTTGAATTAGAATCCACTTACTGGTGTATAAGTTGATTCTGATTTAGTAACAACATAAAATGTTTATTAAATCCTAAAAGTTTATACAGTTGAGTAATTTTGAAGCATGCATTAATGTAATGTGCTTATATTATTGTATGTTTCTATTAGAGGGGATCTATTTGTATAGCTTAATTTCAGATCCTTTGAGAGATCTAGGCTCCATTTTCCTAGAATCAATAATTCTGCATCACAAAAGTTCTGTTAGTACTGAGTAAATATTTGCCAAATTTTGGCAATACAAACATCATTTAAAGCAATCTTGGAGCATTCCTTTTAACCCATGTGAATTAATATTTACGAGTTTCTTGAGATTTTACAGATACAATCTTTCACATCATTCATTCTATTAAAGCTAATTTAATCAAGAGTTGATTTCTAATCAAGTTTCTAATCAAGAGTGAAACTGATCTCTCACAGCTGATCCTTTATCTACTTGAGTCTGGGGAGAATGAGGCCCAGTTGTTAATTTTGACTTTTATTCAGAGACTCAGGACCATCAGTACCAAAAAAGAGACCTCAGCTAAGCTGTACTGACTGACCCAGAACAACTGGGAAATAATAAATGTGTTGCATTAAGGCACTTAAGATTGTGGAAATACTGTTCCATAGCTCTAGTAAGCTAATACTTTCTATATGTGAATTCTAGGTTGACTACTATCTAGTTATATAGTTTTTATGGTTAAAACTGTGTCCCAATGAAAAGTATATATTCTTTATTTATTGTGTAGAATAAATGAGTTAGGGCATATTGAATTGTATATTGCATGTCAATTGGTAGATGCTAGATAAACATTAGCAAACTTTTCACTTTCACTCTTGTTAAATTCTTTATTAATATGTGTGCCTTAAGAATGAATGTCCTCCAGGGAATGAGTCTCACCTGAGAAAATGATATGTCTAATGAAGACTAAACACAATAGGCTTGATTTTGAAAATAACCTATATTCTGCATACTCTCCATATGATCTGATATAAAACAATGGCAAGGAAGACTGTACAGAGCTCACATTGAAATCTGACAACCAGATTTAAGATATACATATTTCTAAAATCATTAGAATATTTTAAAAGGTGTCATTTTGTTTTGCCTGAAGGTACCTACAAACTTTTTTTTTTTAATTTTGGATCTTTTAAATTGTCACATTTCAAGAAGTTAGCAAATCTGAACTGAGGTGGCAAGGGCCTAATTAATTTGTCTGATGAACCACACTGCAAATAAATATTTTACTCTTAACATGCTGATAAGCCCAATTATTGGGAAATAGAAAAACAATAAGACATACATTCTGAGCTTGTTCATCATCAATTTGGGGAACAATTAAGCCATACTCCAGTCTAGTCACTTGGCATGCTCCCAAATGCCCATAGGGCCAATTCTACTTCTGGTATTAGGGGATTATCCTTCAATTGCTAGGCTAAATGTAATTACAGAGGTATGATTATTTTTTGGTGTGAATTTTTAATATTGAAAATCAGACAATAGAAATATCTTAGGTATAAAATTGGATGGTTCACAAATAAATTTCCCTGTGTGAGATCAGATTTAAGATCATTTTTTCCTCCAAAGTTTGGGTGTTGAACTGAAGTTGATATCAATTGTAATTTAGTTTCAAATGAATGAATTTGATTATAAAGTTGTTTTTCCCATTCCCTAGTGATATTTCTATATTGGAATTGAAAAAAGTAGATTTAATCTAAACTTGTATTATAAGAAGGAAGAAATAAAATTTCTGACTCCATTTCTGATTTCTGATAACTATATTAAATATTTACAAAATATTTTTAAAATGGTCAGTATTTAGTTATGGCAAGTAAAGAACACAGATTAATGAATTATAATGCAATTTTTTCTTTAAAATGGAAAGATAAAAAATCATTTTATAAATCTGTAAGGATAAATATATTTATTAGGATTAGTTATAATGTATTGAAATTATTTTGAATGACATATGGCAATTTGTTATATCTCCTTTTTAGCTAACTGAATGGGCATAAGACTGTACCCAGTTGTTTCCAACATTTACTGTTGGATGTATTTGATTCAGTAGAGATGTTAGGCATACAGTAAATTGTATTTTCTGAGTCCCTTCCTATATATAAAAAAAAAAAATATCATGAAAGTTCTTTCTTTTTTTTTTTTATGTTAGTCACCATACAGTACATCATTAGTTTTTGATGTTCCATGATACATTGTTTATACATATAGCAGACACTACTCTATGCAATGCATGCCCTCCTTAATACCCATCACTAGGCTAACACATACCCCCATCCCCATCCCCATCCCCTATAAAACCCTCAGTTTGTTTCTCGGAGTTCTTAGTCTCTCATGGTTTGTCTCTCGCTCCGATTCCCCCCCTTCATTTTTCCCTTCCTTCTCCTAGTGTCCTCCATGCTATTCCTTATGTTCCACAGATAAGTGAAACCATATGATAATTGACTTTCTCTGCTTGACTTATTTCACTTAGCATAATCTCCTCCAGTCCCATCCATGTTGATGTAAAAGCTGGGTAATCATCCTTACTGATGGCTGAGTAATATTCCATTGTATATATGGACCACATCTTCTTTATCCATTCATCTGTTGAAGGGCATCTCGGCTCTGTCCACAGTTTGGCTATTGTGGACATTGCTGCTATGAACATTGGGGTGCATATGGTCCTTCTTTACACTACATCATGTCTTTGGGGTAAATATCCAGTAGTGCAATTGCTGGGTCATAGGGTAGCTCTATTTTTAATTTTTTGAGGAACCTTCACACTGTTTTCCAAAGTAGCTGTACCAACTTGCATTCCTACTAGCAGTGTAAGAGGGTTCCCCTTTCTCCACAACCTCTCCAACATTTGTTGGCATTGAAGGTGTAGATTGCTCTAGGTAGCATAGACATTTTAACAATATTTATTCTTCCTACCCATGAGCATGGAATGTTTTTCCATCTTTTTGTGTCTTCTTCAGTTTTTTTCATGAGTGTTCAGTAGTTCCTAGAGTATAGATCCTTTACCTCTTTGGTTAGGTTTATTCCGAGGTATCTTATGGTTTTTGATGCTATTGTAAATGGAATCGATTCTCTAATTTCTCTTTCTACAGTTACATTGTTAGTGTATAAGAAAGCAACTGAGTTCTGTGCATTGATTTTGTATCCTGCCACATTACTGAATTGCTGTATGAGTTCTAGTAATTTGGGGGTGGAGTCTTTTGGGTTTTCCACATAAAGTATCATGTCTCTGTGAAGAAAGAGAGTCTGACTTCTTCTTTGCCAATTTGAATACCTTTTATTTCTTTTTGTTGTCTGATTGCTGTTGCTAGGACTTCTAGTACCATGTTGAACAATAGTGGTGAGAATGGGCATCCTTATCGTGTTCCTGATCTTAAGGGAAAGGCTCTCAGCTTTTCCCCATTGAGAATGATATTTGCTGTGGGTTTTTCATAGATGGATTTTATGAAATTGAGGATTGTTGCCTCTATCCCTATACTCTGAAGAGTTTTAATCAGGAAAGGGTGTTGTATTTTGTCAAATGCTTTTTCTGCATCAGTTGAGAGGACCATTTGGTTCTTCTCTCTCCTCTAAAAATGTGTTCTATCACATTGATTGATTGCCAAATGTTGAACCACCCTTACATCTGAGGAATAAATCCCACTTAGTTGTGGTGGATGATCCTTTTAATGTACTGTTGGATCCTATTAGCTAGGATCCTGTTGAGAATTTTGGAATCCATATTCATCAGGGATATTGGTCTGAAATTCTCCTTTTTGATGGGGTCTTTGCCTGGTTTGGGGATCAAGGTAATGCTGGCCTCATAGAATGAGTCTGGGAACTTTCCTTCTGTTTCTATTTTTTGAAATAGCTTCAGGAGAATAGGTATCTTTTCTTCTTTGAATGTTTGGTAGAATTCCCCAGGGAATCCATCAGCCCTGGACTCTTGTTTTTTGGGAGGTTTTTGATCACTGCTTCAATCTCATTACTGGTTATTGGTCTGTTCAGGTTGTCAGTTTCTTCCTGTTTCAGTCTTGGGAGTTTATAGGTTTCCAGAAAGGCATCCATTTCTTCCAGGCTGCTTAATTTATTGGCATATAGTTGATAATAATTTCTAATAATTGTTTCTATTTCCTTGATGTTAATCAATCTCTCCCCTTTCATTCATAATTTTATTCGTTTGGGTCTTTTCTCTTTTCTTTTGGATAAGTCTGCCAGTGGTTGATCTATCTTATTAATTCTTTCAAAGAACCAGCTTCTAGTTTTGATCTGCTCTACTGTATTTCTGGTTTCTAATTCATAGATCTCTGCTCTAATCTTAATTATTTCTCTTCTAATGTGAGGCTTAGGCATCATTTGTTGTTTCTTTTCTCCAGTTGTTTAACGTGTAAAGGTAGTTGGTGAATTCGGGATTTTTCTATTTTTTTTTGAGTGAGGCTTGGGTGGCAATGTAGTTCCCCCTTAGGACCACCTTTGCAGTATCCCATTGGTTTTGGACCGATGAGTTTTCATTCTCATTGGTTTCCATGAATTGTTTAAGTTCTTCTTTGATTTCTTGGTTGACCCAAACATTCTTGAGCAGAGTGGTCTTTAGCTTCCAAGTATTTGAATTTCTTCCAAATTTTTCTTGTGATTGAATTCCAGTTTTAAAGCATTATGGTCTGAGAGTATGCAGGGAATAATCTCAGTCTTTTGGTATTGGTTGAGACCTGATTTGTGACCCAGTATGTGGTCTATTCTGGAGAAAGTTCCATGTGCACTCAAGAAGAATGAGTATTCTTTTGTTTTAGGGTGGAATGTTCTGTATATATCTATGGGGTCCATCTGGCCCAGTGTGTCATTCAAAGCTCTTGTTTCTTTGTTGGTTTTCTGCTTAGATGATCTGTCTATTGCTGAGAGTGGAGTGTTGAGATCTCCTACAACTAACATATTATTATCAATATGTCTCTCTCTTTTGGTTAACAGTTGGCTTATGTAGTTGGCTGCTCCCATGTTGAGGGCATAGATATTTACAATTGTTAGATCTTCTTGTTGAATAGACCCTTTAAGAATCATATAGTGTCCTTCTGTGTGTCTAATTACAGTCTTTAGTTGAAAATCTAATTTGTCTGATGTAAGAATTGCTACCCTAGCTTTCTTTTGAGGTCTGTTGGCCTGAAAGATGGTTCTCCATCTCTTCAATTTCAATCTGGATGTATCTTTGGGTTCTAAATGAGTCTCTTGTAGACAGCATATGGATGGGTCCTGTCTTTTTATCCAGTCTGCTACCTTGTGCCATTTTATGGGAGCATTTAGGCCATTAGCGTTGAGAGCGATTATTGAAAGATGATTTTATTGTCATCATGTTGCCTGTGAAGTCCTTGTTTCTATAGATTGTCTCTGAAAATTTCTGTTCTATATCACTCTTGGGGTCCTTCTCCTTTTATAGAACCCCCCTTAATATTTCTTGTAGGACCAGCTTTGTGGTCCCATATTCCTTCAGTTTCTGCTGGTCCTAGAAGCTCTGCATCACTCCATCCATTCTAAATGACAGCCTTGCCAGATAAGGTATTCTTGGCTGCATGTTCTTTTCATTTAGTACCCTGAATATGTCTTGCCAGGCCTTTCTGGCTTGCCAGGTCTCTGTGGATAGGTCTGACGTTATTCTGATGTTCCTCCCTCTGTATGTAAGGAATCTCTTCCCCCATCTGCCCCTAAGATGGTTTTCTTTGTTCTAAGATTTGTGAGTTTTACTGTTTCATGCTGGGGCATTGGTCTGTTCTCCTTGATCTTGGGAGGGAAATGCTTGTTTCACTCCCCAGATTAGGGAAGTTCTCAGCTACAATTTGCTCAAATATATCTTCTAGTCCTCTCTCTTTCTCTCTCCACCCCCTCAGGGATCCCAATAACTCTGACATTGGAACGTTTCATGGTGTCCCTTATTTCTCTAATTCTGTTTTCATGGATTTTAAGCTGTTTGTTCAAGGCCGCCTCCTGTTTCTTCTTTTCTATCAATTTGTCTTCTAGATCACCAATTCATTTTTCTGCCTTGTTTACCCTAGCTATTAGAGTATCTAGATTAGATTGGATCTCATTGATACCACTTTTAAGTTTTGCCAGATCAGCTCTCATTTCTGCCCTTAGAAACTCTATGCTGCCATTAATCGTTTTCTCCAGCCTAGCTATTGTCTTCATAACTGTTGTCCTGAAGTCTATTTCTGACATTTTGCTTATTTGTATCCATATCCATTTGTTCTGTGGCATAGGTCACAGTCTCTGAGTCTTTCCTATTTATTGGGGGTTCCTCCTCTTAGTCATTCTGTTGAGGGGTGGTTGAGGGAATGTACAGGGTCCAAACTATTGACCACAACCAAGCAAGATGCACCTGTTTTATAGGGACGTTAGGGTTGTCGGCCTCTTGTTCTTCCAGCCTGTCTTCTGGGGCAGGGGCCTGCTGCGTGATTACTTAGTCAACCCTGTTTGGGCAGAGTTGCCCTGCCCCCTGTGGGGGGGGGGGAATGGGCTCAGTAAAACTGGTTTTTGGCGGATTTTGTTCTCTGGCCACTTTCCCTGGTGGCTTTCCGTGTCTCCTCTGAGAGTCAGAGCAGGAGTGACCATTTCCAAACCTCTGCCTCAGAGCAGAGAGATCACAGTCTGTTCTTCAGTGAGCTCTCCAGGCCACACCATCTCCGTTTCTGTCTGTGCTGCTGAAACTGCAGCGTCCTGGGTTGTGCACCCCTCAGAAGCACTCCCAGTCCTCACCTCCAGGTCCAGGCACATCTCTCTATTTCGTGCTTCTAAAACCGCCAGCTGCCCCCATTTCCCATGCACATCTCTGCAGCTCCAGGTTTTAGTCCGGGGGGCTGCCCTACAGTCCTTTCCCCACTGCTACCAGTGTGCGAGTCTGTGCCCGGTCCCCAGCACAGGAGGCTTTTGGGCTCTGGCAGTGCAGGATCCCAGAGGCTCCCTCCTGCTTCCATTTATCTTCCAATATCTGCCTGCAGAATCACGGTTCCCTGCTTCATACCTCAAAACCAACCGCTGGGGATATTCTGTTTGTAGAGATCCAGATCTATCTTCTTACATCTCAGGCTGATTTCATGGGTGTTCAGAGTGGTCTGGTAGATATCCAGCTCAATTCAGGGGACTGCTTGAAATAGGGTCCCCTACTCCTCTGCCATCTTTGCCCTAATCCAAGTTATTTCTATTTATAAGGCTTTTATAAGCATTTTGCACATTAAATTATAGTATGTTAGCTATAAACTCCAAGTTCCTAAATGTTTTTAAAAGATTACATGAAATTACAGTTTTCGATAAAGAATTTTACACATTGAATAATTATTTATTTTATTATATAGGGCTTTTAGAACCTAAATTATTTACATATAATATTAGGGAAAATGTCAATAAAAACCATGTGTATATATGCACACATACAAATATAGTCTCAAAGTGAAAAAATGTGCGTTCTTAAAACAAAGAAAAATAAGTGAATCAAGTTTTAATGAATAAGTTTGTAGAAATTGTTCTTAGTGATATGCATAGCTAGGTGAGAAAACACGTCTGTTTTAATAGGTGGTGGTTTTTCAGCTCACTGAATAGTCTTTAACTTTTTTTCTTATGTCAAGATATCTAACATACCTAAGTTATATGGTGATGAGGCAAGGTGTTAAGTAATGATAAGGTGATAAATAATTTTATTGTAAGGTGAATTTTTTATACACAAGTGCAGATGTTTTTAAAGAACATTTTTCTCAATTTGTGTTTCATGTTTGAAATAGTACTATAATATATTCCATAAGTTTTCATAGAATGTCATCTTTGTATTTTGTTTGATACATACATGGTGTTGGGCTTTGGCTTAGTATGTGTGTTTGGAGAGGGGACATTGCTTTCCTTTTTATTTAGAGCCAAAGGTCAAGGGGAATAGAAATATGTGAGCCTGGAAATAATGAATACTTAATTTTAACTGATGCAGATGAAGTGGATGAGGAATAAATCAAGGTTATATACAAGAAAGATGAATTGTAAAGAAATTAGTAAAACATGAAATCATATCTAATTCCAAGTTTTCAAAAGTAATTTTTGTAAGTAGTTATTAATAAAAATTGGAGATTCCACCCATAACACTTCACTATGTTATTTTTTTGTCATATTAATGCAATTTTAATTTTGGATACTAGAGAGACTTCCAGGAGTCTTAGAACCAAATAACTTGAACATTATATGTGTTAATGTTAAAATCTGAAAACCATGAAAAAATTTGGTAACATCTTAAGTATATGCCATTAATTTTTAAAATCTCCGTAATGAACAAATGCCTTATTTGAAGGCTCACTACTTGTGATAAAAGTTGAAGGGTGTTATAATTCTTTATATAGATGTTTTCAAACAAGTTAATAATGATTTAATAGCAAAGGATATTAGGAAGAGAAGACAGTATTCATTTTAATAGGCTTTTTTATTCTGTCAGAGGATTATTTTTGACCTTTTAGTTACTGATTAATGTTCAATATGTTGATTTGATTGATCAGTTAAAACAGTTGTCACTTAAAGGAGTTTTCTGCTTTGTATTATTTCTAGTAATAGAAAACGATTAAAATGTATAATTTAAAATATTAACTTGATAATTTTAACAATAACTATGAACATGATATATTTATAAATATGTTAACCACTTAAGATGAGGTAGTACAATGAAGAGGAGCTAGAATCCCATTATTTAGCTCAGGAGGTGACATAAGCTAAGTCATGTAAAATCACTAGCTATCAGGTCAGTCTACTGTTTATTTTCTTTGTCAAATTTATGTGACAGATACATAATTTTATGGATAAAATGCTATAAACACTTGTGTCTGGCATACTATGAAAACAACATAAATTTACCTCCCCCTATTTTTAGTACACAGCATAGCAAGAAACAGTGATTTAATATGGATATTAATTCTATACATCACTAAAGCAGTGAAGCTTTCAATAAATTTAAGATGCAAAATACCTGCAGATACCCATTCTGTCTTTTATTGGCATTCTTTCCTTTTCTAGAGCACTTTCAGGCATCATAATAATAAATCTAGAATCTTACAGTATTGTTAGGCAGAACAGAGCTTATTTAAAAAATAATTCAGAAGGTGCATTCTGTGAGATTTTATTGAGAAAATCTGTGTTCTTATAAATTGCTATGCTCTTAGTTTTTATGTTCATTTATTAATTTCCATAAGATGTGTTTACATCCAGTCCATTTATTTCTTTATAATTTATTATAGCTATCCAGGATTAATTGGATTTCATCTATAAATCACTCTTCCTTATTCACCACATACTTAGAACAAGACACTATGTTTGAGTCTTGACTTCAAGTGGCATAAGTTTTCATATAGAAACAAAACATGAAGTTCATAAAATCTAAAAGGAATGGTATTGTAACTATCATAAGTAAATGAGATGTGTAATGATAAGTGTAATAGTGTAAGAAGAAAGAAGTTACTGTACAAATGGTATGATCAAAGAGAAAATGGGTAGATTGTGAAGCAAATACGCTGCTTCTCTAGGAATTCTCTAGTGATGAGCATGTGAATAATTGTGATTAGATTCTTACAGCAAATAAATATTTTTCTCTTTTGGTGGGGGGTGGGGATTGAAAAGGGAAGATTAAGTCAATAGAGACAAAGCTACATTTATTCCATATATGGAAAAGACTTTTTGCCTCAAATACTTTTCATTGTTACATAGAGGGTATATGGTATTTTAAAAACTGATAGAACGGTTTTGTGAAGTTAACATTAAAAGGCACAATTTGAAAAGGGCATGGAATTAAATGATGAGTTAATGGAGCTTCATGATGACAGATGGCTTGTGCATTCAGTACAGGCTTTAATGGTATCTAATAGCAGTCCACCACAACTAGAGTTTAAGTTGTCAGAACCTCACAGGAAAAACAGATGTTTTGTTGGTTTCATAATCCCAGCCTATTATACATTTGGAACAGCTATAGCTAATGGCTTTTTATTCATGTTCTCTCTCTGACTTCCAAATAGGATGTTTTTTGCTTATATAGCAAAGCATATAGATGGAATGAAGAAAAATGATATGAGTTGATCTGTTTCACTCTTGTAACCAAAAAATACTTTGCTCTTAGATTTATTACAACCATAAATTCTGAAGTAGTAAATGTTGGCAGTATGCCCAATTAAATATTGGTTGTTTATGTAAAGTTGGAAATAAAAGATCTACATATTTTATACATAATTTGTTCAAATAAATCATTATTTGAAGTAATTTTTGGTAGTTTTTTTTACATTTTACTATAGAAATAGTAATTTCTATGTATCTTAACCTTGCTGCATGCTACAGGATATAATAATATAATAATATATATATTTTCAATATTATAATTTAGTTGGAGTATCAGTATAGTAATGTGTATAGATATTAGAAAATTTCTGGGGTGCCTAGGTGGATTAGTTGGTTAAGCATCTAACATTAGCTCAGGTCATGATTTCAGGGTCCTGGATCCAGCCCAGTGGGGACTCTGCTTGTCCTTGAGCTCTCTCTCAAATAAAAATCTTTGAAAAAAAATGTTCTAAGTACTACATAAATATAAATGGTGTGGGAAACAAAAGCAGATTTTCTTACTACCTACAGCCCATTGACAAGTCTTTGAAACAGGCACAGTGACAATCCTCTAGGGACTGCCTCGATGTTAATAGTTAATACTTTGTTAAGGGCAAAAGGCAATCCTAGCCTGAGCCCCCCCCCCACCAACAGGATCCTGTAAGTCTACTTTAATGTATAAAAATTCCTTTGAAAACTTCCTTTATCTCTAAACCTCCCCCCAGTATATGTATTGGCAATCATCCCCCAAGCATACGACCCACCAATATACATCTAAAAGGTCTCATGACTAAGGTTTTATTAGATGGTAATAAATGACTTTTTCCCAACAATAGCTAGCCCCCTCAAGGTCCTGGAAATCTTGCTTCCAAAATTCTTTAGAGACTTACGCTATCCCTAATCCCCTCCCAACTTGAAACTATATAATGGGTCACTCCGCATGACCCTAGTGCAGCTCTTTCTTCCCATGGGTCCTGTCCCCGTGCTTTAATATAATCACCTTTTTTCATCAAAGACGTCTCAAGAATTCTTTCTTGGCCATCAGCTTCGAACCCTAATATCTTTCCTACATCAATAAGTTTTAGCATTATATGAATCAGTGGAGATAATATAGGTGGCAATAGAATATCACAATTGTGTGTAAAAGCAGTATGGAAGATCAGAAAAAGAGGAAGTCATAATGAGTTGGAAGAGTGTGCACAAGAATGAAGACTTCAAGACAAGATTTGGTTGGGAAAAGAAAAGGAAAAAGGGAAAAGATATGTATTAGGATGGAAAATGTTTTTCACTCAATAGTTACAGTAAGCAAAATGCATAGAGAACATAGGGACAAGTTCTGGAATCACATTGCCTTAGTTCTTTTTTTTTTTTTTTTTAAGGTTTTATTTATTTGACATAGTGTGAGCAAGCGCACACAAGTAGGCAGAGTGTGAGGGAGAGGGAGAAGCCAGCTCTCCACTGAGCAGAGAGTCCAATGTGGGGTTGATCCCAGGACTCTTGGGATCATGAACTGAGCCAAAGGCAGACGCTTAACAGACTGAGCCACCCAGGTGCCCTACATTGCTTTAGTTCAGTACCAGTTCAACAGTGTATTTAGAGTCTGATATTGAGAAAATTACTTAATCCCTCTAAGTCTCCATATATTCATTTGAAAAATGACGACTAGTGGTAAGCCATTAAGTGAACTAGCTCATCATGTATATATTGAGGTGAATAAACACTGTTCTTGCCTTCAGGGGACTTATAATTGGAAATTGAGAGAAGGGAGGCCATTGGTAGGATGGTGGAGGCCAGCTTGTAAATGAATATAACTGAAAATTCAGAACCATTTTCCCTCTAGGTAATCCTTTAAAAGAACTGCCACACAAAAGAAATTTAAGTTTCCCCAGAGTACTGTCTTATAGTTTAATAGTAAGAGGCTGAGTGAGAGGCATTGAGAGGAAGGAGGGTAGGGAGGGGAAGGGAGAGGGGTGTATGTGTCCTGACATGTCTTACTAAAGTGGAGAAGACCCTAAGATAGGGAGAAATGGGAGAAAGAAAAATAAGAGTGATGGATCTGAGAAGAACAGAATAATTGACTAAACCCCAAGTTGTAGAAATGGCCTAAGATTCTCCAGTAATTGGTAAGTTTAATATTGAATTTTTAAATAGTTTGATATGTAAATAGTTTTATTTTCTCCAACACACAAACTGACTTTTTTGATCTAACCAACATCTGGAGCCAAAATTTTATAAGCATTTCGAGGAAAAGTTAAAAAAAAAAAGTATTTCCAGTGAGTTTGTGCATTCTATGTTCTGCTTCTCTGAACCCACATTCTTGAATACAAATGGCAGTTACATTTGTCTACATGAATTTGAACTTGATATACAGCCCTTTTACCAGTTTCCTCGTAATTCCAGTGACTTCAGGTATTTAATGGGTTTAACCTTACTGAAACTTTAGTGTCTGAGGAAAAACCATACTTCAAGTTAAACTATCATCTGTTATTTCTGGGCACTGTACCCTTTTTCCCCACACTTGCGCACCTGACTTCTAGGTTATACATATTAATAAAATTATTTTGATACTTTGAAATATTCTTGGGTTGCTATATTGCCATTTATGAAAGTCCTATTCTAATTGGTTTTTGGAGGCATTGAAGAAAGGTTTCAAGAGCAAAGTTCAGGGAGTAAAAAGAGCATCACATGGAAAAATTTTAAAGACAGATTATTTTACTCCTTAAATGGAAAGTACACATTGATGTATAAATTTTACAGAAAATTTAGTAAAATAAATTCATCAAATGTAGAATAAATATATTAAAAACTGCATTTCTATATGAATGTTCTTAAAGTATAATTTTAAAAATTAAAAAAAATGACTTTGATGTTTATATAGAATTAGCAAAAGTCAAAGAATTTAGTGAAGTTATTAATGAGGGTAAAGTTCATTCAAAGCTTAATTGGTAAAGCTTATTTCAAGATCTTTTTGTGTAATAGGGTATGTATAGTTCACCGGGAAAGCAATTTTAAAATGTTTGCTGAATTCTATATCAATCCATTTTTATTTATAAGACATTATAAATGTAACCTTAGAGATAAATTTTTCTAACCGAGAGAAATCTACATGTTAAGATGTGACTTTATAGATTCTGTTGGCTCACAACCTCAGGAGCTCCCAGGTGAACCTGAAACTGGCTCCCATTTGCAGAGGGTAAGGGGAAATTGAAGAAAGATGCTAATCACTCCAGATGAGTTTGGTGGCAAGTTAAATAAGGGGAATTACATAAAGGTTTGTCATGGCAGCTGTTAAGTTGAGTAGATTTACACACCTGTCCACCAGAATCTTAAAAGTTTATATAGAGGCCTTAATGGAGTTTACTGATCTATACAGACCAGATGATTTCAGCAACACCTTAATCTTAAAAAACAAAAACAAACAAAAAAACCCCTTAATCTTTCAAGGCTGCTTTTTTTTTTTTTTTTTAATAGGCTCCATGCCCAACCTGGGGCTTGGACTCATGACCCTGAGATCAAGAGTCTCACTCTCTACTGACTGAGCCATCCAGGCACCCACCCTGAAGGGTGCATTATTTAAAAACAGCTCCCGCTGTTGGAAGAGTAGGCAAATGCGCATTCCAAGGACAGGGCAGGGAGTGAGGAGCCTCTGATTGCCTAGGTCCATCTTGAGGATCAACCAGTAGTGCACATCCTCTCAATCAATTACCTTCTCCAACAGATTCTAAACTCTTAAGAGTGAACAGCATAACACAGCTATATTCTACTAAACAACTTAATTCTTGTGTGAACTTACTAAACAGTGACTCAGTGTGACAATGAAGAACATGCTACCAAACTTCGCCTATTTCAGAGTAATTTTTTTACAGTGTTGATGGTAAATGCAAGAGAGGAGTGTAACTTATAATTCTTCTACTTTTTAATTATTCATGGGGTTTTTATTTGCATTTACCAATATTACTCTATTTTTTCCCACTGCCATAATCTCTTGAATACAAAAATATAGCCTCAACAGAAAAGAAAAAATATTAAAGTCATAATTACATGGGCCTAAGGCATAGGACTTAATTCATACTAAATAATCCTGTAAGTCAAATTTTAAAATTTTAAACATTCAATTATTTTGAAATACAGAGGGTTTAGATTTTGGTGCTCAAGTAATTCTAATTATATAAAATAGATAGTACCAGAATTCTGAGCATAGCATCAAATTATTTCTGTTTATGGTTGAGTGCCTAATATTGCCAAACACTGAGGGATACCAAGACATAACTCTTGAGAAGATGGCACTGCGTTGGGCGGCTCTTTGAATCCAAGCCAGAATAGAGTGTGTGTATATAGTTATTTAGCAACACTTTTTTTTCAGAGACTATATCTTTAATATTTCCTCAAAGCTTATAAAATAACTAGGGTAGTATCATAAATTAATGCCAGCAAATTATGTCATTGTGGGCATGGGAAACATCCTTTGTTCAAACTCAGTAGTCACAAATAAGTAATGTTGCTGAATTAAGTATCTTGACAAAATATTTTAAATTACGGTAAAATTTCATTCAGTGAAATACTCAGATCTCAAGATACAATTTAGTGAGTATTGGCAAATGCATACATCCATGTAATCAGCACCTGAATCAAGATATAGCATTTGTCTCCTCAAATAGTATTCTTTTTTTTTTTTCAAGATTTTATTTGACAGAGAGAGAGAGACAGCGAGAGAGGGAACACAAGCAGGGGGAGTGGGAGAGTGAGAAGTAGGCCTCCTACAGAGTAGGGAGCCCGATGCGGGGTTCGATCCCAGGACCCTGGGATCATGACCCGAGCTGAAGGCAGATGCTTAACGACTGAGCCACCCAGGTGCCCCTCCTCAAATAGTATTCTAAACCACCTTTTTGACATCCATCTGTCATATGCAACCACTTCCTGATTTCCATAACCGTAGATTAGTTTATCTTATTCTTGAACTCTTGGATTTGTAGAATATGTACTTCTTATATTAGGAATGATGTTGTAATAAATATTACTGTATAATTTTATAAATGTTACATTTTTCTTGAGTAAATATCTAGGAGTGAAATTGGTGGGTCATAGGATGCTCCATATTTAGTATATAAGAAACTGCTAAAGTTGTGCTATTTTTTTACATCTACATGCTTGCCAGAATTTATTTTTTTTAAAGATTTTATTTATTTATTTGACACAGAGAGAGAGAGAGAGGAATCACAAGTAGGCAGAGTGGCAGGGAGTGGCAGAGGGAGAAGCAGGCACCCCGCTGAGCAAGGAGCCCGATGTGGGACTCAATCCCAGGACCCTGGATCATGACCTGAGCCAAAGGCAGACGCTTAACAACTGAGCCACCCAGGCGCCCCTTGCCAGTATTTAATCCTGACAGTCATTTTATCTTTATGATAGCAATGTGAAGTGCAACCCAGCTTTGATTTTGATTTGCATTTCCCTGATTACCAAAGATAGCACCTTTTCATGAGCTACTTGGCAATTTATATACCTTATTGGTGATGTTAAGAACATTTCAAGTTTGTTGCTCAGTTTATTGGGTTGTTATTGATATGTAGGATTTTATGTGCTCCATATACACGCTGTTGTCAGCCTATAGATTGATAGATAATAGGTAGAGAGATGGTATATCAATATATAGAAATGACATTTTTTCTAAGTCTTGATTTTTTCATTTTCCTTATGGTGTTTTGACATGCAGAAGTACTTAATTTTGGTAAGGGAAAATTATCTGTATTTCAATTTATGATTATTTTTCTATCTTAAGAAAAATTTGTATATCCCAAAGAAAAATTATAATCTTTATACATCTCATGTTTTTCTATAGAGGTCCATGATTTTATCTAAATTAATAATTGTGTATAGTATGAGGTCAAGGATTTTTTCCCCATGCATTTGTCCTGTTTAATTACCACGATTTACTGAAAAACAAAGCAAAATTTTATTTCTACCAATAAGTAGAGTTAGTGGCTTTGTCAAAAATCAGTTTAGTCTATTCTGTGCCTATAATCCCTTCCATAGACTTTACATTTTTTCTTCAGGACCACTCTCATCAATACTGTAGCTTTAGAGTAGGTTTTGAAATCAGGATGAGGGAGTTCTCCAAATTTGTTCTTTTTAAAGATTGTTTGGCTATTCTGTGTGCTTAAGATGTAAGTTTCAGAATCAGCTGCTTAACTAAAAACTTGGAGTTTTTTTTAAAAATTGGACTGTATAGATCAGTCTTTGGGAGAATTTATATCTTAATATTGAGTCATCTTGTCCATGAACTAAAAATATATCTTCACTTATTTATTTTTTTCTCAGCTAATTATTGTTGTTATTTTAAAATAATATTAAATTAAACATCTTTGGTTAAATTATCCTTACATATTTTATTATTGACTCTAATATAAACAGTATTTTTATTTTCTGTAGTTTTAGTGCTGGAATATATAATTGATGTGTATATTGAACTTGTATCCTATAACCTTTTTTAAATTTAGTAGGTCTTATTAGGATTTTCTGTATAGACAGTCAAGTCTGCTATGAATAATAACTTTGAATCTTTTCTAATATTTTACTTTTGATTTTATTTGCTTGCCTTATTCTTTCTAAAATTTCCATTATGATGGATATAAATGCTGAGAGAGGACTTCCTTGCCTTCTCATGGGGCATGAACAAACTTCTTTAATTTTTAATTTGCTTAAAAGTTTATTTTCATTTTTATCATAAATGGTTATAGTTACTGAATTTTCATCATTTTTCTGAATTTATTGAAGTTATCATTTTTTTTCTTTTATCCAATATTGGTAAATTACATTGATGCTTGATTGTTACAGTAACTTGGAATTATTCACATTTCATTATGTATATTATACTTTTAATATATTACTGGATTTGATTTGCCAATATGGGAGGATTTTTATTTCTAATTTTAAGAGCTTTATTATTTTATAATTTTCTCGGTAGTATTTTTATCAGCTTTTGATACCTGTATTATGTGGTTCTCTTGAATTGGAAAGTGTTTTTTCTTTTTTTTTTTTTAAAGATTTTATTTATTTATTTGAGAGAGAGAGAATGAGAGAGAGCACATGAGAGGGGGGAGGGTCAGAGGGAGAAGCAGACTCCCTGCCGAGCAGGGAGCCCGATGTGGGACTCGATCCAGGGACTCCAGGATCATGACCTGAGCCAAAGGCAGTCGCTTAACCAACTGAGACACCCAGGCGCCCGGAAGGTGTTTTTTCTTATAGGAATTCCTCTGTGGGAATTTTTAAACATTGGTACTATTTCTTACCTACGTATTTACCAATGAAGCCATCTGAACTTATAGTTTTCTTCTTGGAAATGATTTTAATTAGGTATTTAAGAGTGCTATTTGTATTTTCTACTTAATTCCATGTCATATTTGGTAAACTATATTTTTTAAAGGGTTTGCTTATTTCATTCATCTAAATTGCCAGTTTTGTTGGCATGAAGTTCTTAATATTCCTTCATTATACCTTCAACATTTGTAGAATTTGTAGAAATATCCACTCCCAATGTTTGTAATTAATGTTCTCTATCTCTCTCCTGTTTCATTTATCAATTTTAAACAACTTTTGGGTTTGTAACATTTCTTTATGGATTTATTTTTATTATTCTCCCCTTTTATTATCCCATTGCTTCTTGTATTTAATTTCCTCCCACCCCCTTAGCTTCTTAAATTAGGTATTTTGGTCATTCTTTTAAATTATATCTTTATAGAGAATAAAATTCACACACTGTGCAATCCATCCTTTTTAAAGAAAAAAAAAAAACAAGGGTTAAAAATATTCACATATATATTTGTCCATCAGGACAATTTGAGATCGTTTCATCACCTCAGAAAGAAACCTCTTATACTTCAGCTGCACCCTCTACCCAGTCATCCATCCACTCCAGCCCCAAGCAAGCACTAATCTACTTGCAATCTCTACAGATTTGCCTGATTTGGATATGTCACATAAATGGAATAATATGATATGTGGTCTTTTGTGTTGGTCATTCTTTTAAATCTTTTATTATGTAAGCATCTAAAGTAACTGGTGTATTATGTTTTCATTATTCTTTTCAAAATATTTTCTAATTCCTTTCACTAACTCATCTTTGAGCCATAGGTTTCTTAAATATGTTTTTTCCATTCCAAATATTTGAAATTTTCCTAGAATCTCATTTTTATTTCTAATTGATTGTATTTGTGTCACAGAATATACTCAAGTTTTTAAATCCTTTGAAATCGATCAAGACTTATTTTATGGCCCAACATATGGCCTATCATCTGTTGGGAGCATAGTTTTCCATAAATGTTAATTAGCATATATTGGTTAATAGTGAAGGGGGGGAAATCAGAGGGGCAGACGAACCATGAGAGACTATGGACTCTGAGAAACAAACTGAGGATTCTAGAGGGGAGGGTGGTGGGAAATGGGGTAGCCTGATGTTGGGTATTAAAGAGGGCACGTACTGAATGGTGCACTGGGTGTTACATGCAAACAATGAATCATGGAACACTACATCAAAAACTAATGATGTAATGTATGGTGATTAACATAACATAATAAAATAAAATAAAAGGCAAACAAAAGGAAAAAAAATAGTGTTCTTTAAATTTTCTATATACCTACTGATTGATTTGTCTATTTGTCAGTAACATTTCTTCAGATTGGAGTATTCAGTCAATTTCCATCAAATATGTTTAATCAATATATTTGAGTAAAATATACCATGTTATTACATTCTTCTTTGTATCAAGTCTGTGTTCTTTTTTTACTATTACCCTGTCACCCTTTGATGTTTGAGTATTTCTTATTCTATTTTTCCCTTGATTAAATTTGTTATAGATTGGGTTCTTTTAGAATCATTCCCTGAGAGTAAGATGAATTAATATTTTATATGAGAGGTTATATAGGAAAACCAGTAGATTGTGGAAAAATGACACAGGAAAAGAAGAAAGTCAACATAGGTGAGTTACTGCTGAACAAGATAGTCCTGAGAGCTAATGGGTCTTAGTTCTAGTGGAACTAGCCTCTTTGAAATGCTGTAGAAAAATGGGTTTTATCACCCAAAAGTCAAAAAAACTAGTTTATTTATTGATTGTCCTATTTATTTTTTTGATGAGTAAGGTTCTTTAGCCAGAGAAAGACTCAGGTGGAGATTTAAATAAGAAACTACTAGTATGAAAAGAAGTGTTGATTCCTGGAGGAATAGGATACCAACTGATGAGTTATATGTTCTCTGTTCTCAAGTTACCATAAAAATTATAGATAATCTACCAGAGTCCATCCTCTTTATATCCTCTCAAGAATATGCAATTGCCTTTGAAAATTTTAACTCCACATACTGTTTGAAATTATATTATTGTTGTCATATATCTAATTTTAACATCAGTAGACATTATTACTCTTTATAGTCAATGTGTATTTGTTTCATATTTATTATCTTCTAAATTCTTGAATCTTATTTTTTATCTTAATTTACCATACTGGATCAATTCCTTTCAACTTAAAGTATATGCTTTTTAATTTTCTTTTAGCGTAATCTGGTGATGAAATTGCTTTCAGTTTATTTCTTTTATAATGGTGCCTTAAAGACACTTTCACAAGTAATAGAATTCTGGGTTCCTACCTAGTTTCTTTTAGCATATTGAGGGTATTCTACTTTCTTTTTATTGTTGAGATAGAGAATTCATTGTTAGACTAATTAACTCTCCTTTGAAGATAATCTGATTTTCCTCTAGGTGATTTTAAGATTTTTTTTCTTTTGCTGTAGTCACAGTTTCACTATGACTATTCTAGAAGTTTTTACCATAGTTTTTGGTGGTGGTTTTCTACCCTGCTAGAGATCATTAGAGCTTCATGGGTCTATGAATTGTATGTCAGCGGTTCTCAAAACCTTTTTTAGCTATTATCTTTTCAAGTATTTCCTTTGTCCAATTCTCTTATACTAACAGGACATTCAAGCTCTAAGGTCTCTAAATACTTCCAAAGTTACACCTCCTGTTATTTATTGATCTCTCCAGCACAGATAACCACATTAATCATGATTAATTTAAACTGCCTTCTTGTGTATTTACTGACAGTGCTTATTTTCTTTACATAGTTTGTTTTCTCTATCTAACATAATTGAAATATTATTCGTTGTAAGTAAAAGACCAACAGGGATAAAGTTTGCTGATTCCTCTCCTCTGTGCACCTGTTTCATCCTATTATAGCATTTATAATTTTTGTTATGATAAAGATTAATACATCAAAATTCTCTTCTAGATATATGCAAAATGGCATTAGGGGAAATGTCTGTCTTTGCCTTTTCCTTAGTTATTTCAGAATGCCCTTATAATAGACATGCAATCAATAACCATTGCAGTAAACTTAATTGATGTGCTTTTGCAGCAAGCAGGCAGTATAATTAAATATTCTTGTAGTTCCAACTTAAATTTGTGGAGAAAATGGGCATTTATAATGCCTTTTTAAAAAGATTTATTTATTTTAGAGAGAGCGAGCATGGGTGGGGTGTGGGGTCAGAGGGGGAAAGAGAGAATATCTTAAGCAGACTCCCCACTGAGCATGCAGCCCCATGCGATGCTCAATCTCAGGACCCTGAATTCATGACCCAAGCAGAAATCAAGAGTCAGAAGCTTAACCTACTGAGCCACCTAGGTGCCCCTACAATGCCTTTTTATCTTTGTTTTCTTTACTCATCCTCCATGTTCAATCCAGTTTGCATACTGAAGCAGAAATACCGAAATAAGGGATAGGTGGAATTATATTCTTTTTTTTTTTTTAAAGATTTTATTTCTTTATTTGAGAGAGAGACACAGCGACAGAGGGAACACAAGCAAGGGGAGTGGGAGAGGGAGAAGCAGGCTTCCCGCTGAGCAGAGAGCCCGATGCAGGGCTCGATCCCAGGACCCTGGGATCATGACCTGAGCCGAAGGCAGATACTTAACAACTGAGCCACCCAGGCGCCCCGGTGGAATTATATTCTATGTGGATTTAGAGGCACCCTTTGAATGAAGATGGAAATCCCTTTAAGAAAAGCTTCTCTTCCTCTGCAGGTTAACATCAAAAACTGGAAGATATACAGGTATATTGGATGTGTATATAGTTAAAATCTATCAAAAACTTCAGTTCTTAATGAGCCAAAAATGTATGCTAGGAAAATATATACTAAAATCCACTTTAAATTTCATAATCCATCTGGTTTCCTACCTCCCTAGACCTTTTGTTCTGAAGGCTGTGGTCATGTGATTCGTCCACACCCTCCAAACTCAATCTGATCACTGGATTTGAAAACAATCTTGCCTTTACCAAGGATCAGTTTTCCTAGTCCGCTACCCAGGATAGTTCTGCTGTTAACTTGATCTGCCCTTCAGTCCTTCCAGAGAGAGACTTCTGCTTTATTCCAAAGGCCAGAATTTATCCCGTATTTCTCTTCCAGTTTTATTCCTTGATGCCTGAATGCCTTTTCTGATTATCATCTTAGTGCACAGGTTCCTGTGGGTCTGAAGGCTTTGTTGGGTTATTCCTGGTCATCCAGTGTTTCTTAGAGCACAGATGACTAGCTTGAAACAGACACTTTAATAGTTGAATTTAATTATTCAGATCTGATAGGTGTATTACTTAGTAAATGGTGTGAGAGAAACGTTGTTTTTGAAATTTTTCTATGTTCAGTCCTTGAGTTTTCAGGATAGACATTTCTGATGCCTAATATGGGTCTGTTTCTTTATATTTTGCTATGCCTAGGTTTCTTATTTCTTGGCTCTGATTTTTTGGCTATTGGGAATCCTAGTTAATTATTTCTAGACCTTCCTGACAACTACTTATATATCAGTGGCCACTGTGATTTCCAGACTCAGAGTCCAGGATGATTTCCCCCATCTACTGGACTCTCCCTTGCAGTTGGATTTGCCTATTCCATGTCCAGACCCTGCCACACAGTGCTTGGAACACCCAAACAGGGCTTTTATATAGAGTCAAATTCTAGCATTTTCTGGTCAGCCTCATCATTTTGCAGGTAATTTTTAAATGAGTATCTGTGTCCTGAGATAGAATATAAATTTGATAGAAAATCAGGACTTTTATTGAAACAAAATTTCTTATTTTGTGTCTGAGAATACTTTATTTTTTTTTTTACCCTAATGGCAGGTGTGAAATCTAATCCTAACTTAAATTATAACCCAAACACCCAAACTAGAAGAATATTTTAAAACATTTAATTTCTTTAATCTCACTGACCCAACCAAAACGGTAGAAACATGCTAGCTCCAGAAACTTAGACTTTTCAATCCAGAACACAATGATTTATAGGAGAATGTTTGATTCTTAAAAAACATTTCAGTATTATTTTATAAAATTATTTTTATTAGTCCAATAATTTTTTGTGATAGAAATTAAAATGTACACATAATTCTGAGTAATTGAATATGTAAGCCTATGTCTAGGATTGAAATATTTTATATATTTATACATACCCACACACAATTTAAATCACCAACAATGACTTACTGATTTTCACAAAAAAAGGTGGGGGGAATAGAACTTGACACAGACTCTAAGATCCTTAAAACTGATATTTGGAATTGACCTTTACTGACTTATTCATAACAGTTTACTGTACTCTGTTCCTCCTCTAAAATTTGCTAAATTCCAAGTCAACATCTATTATACAACCTCATGGTTTCAGATTAGTATCAGTTAAGTCATGGTAAATTGGAAGCAGATATTTCAAAAACTTCTAATTTGTTAATTGATATTTTCTTACCTCCTCAAACTTTTTAGGATTAGAAACTAGATTTCAGAGATTTATTGAGAGTAGGTCACTAACCCACTATGAAATTACTTCAAATTAATAGCCACTAATTTGGGTGACCTTTTCAAAGGAAAGTTTCATATTGAAAGACAACAATTCAAAGTTTCTCACTCCATAGGTCACTCCCAAGAATAAATACTTTAAGGAGGGAGACTTACTTCCTTTCCAGTTCCTAATTTCTGACTTGGGAACAAAAGTTTCACAACCCAGCATTGATTTGAATGACTTAATTTTTCCCTAGAGCTGCTCATTTACTGCCAATGATCTTATCCCTGGAAAGAAAATTAAAAACAACTGTCTTGCACTTCACACTTTCCTAAGATGAAAAACAAAAACAAAAACAAAATTGTATTTAGTAACTAATTGTCTTAAGAGAATAATGGCAAAGGACCTGTTCTAGTGTGATAGATTACATGTAAGTTTAATTATTTTCAAAAACAGAAGACACTTCTTTCATAAGGTCACAAAGAGTGAAAAATAAGATGATCAGATCAAGTCCTGTAAATGGAATTAATTTGGTAGGGAACCAAATCTTTAATAGTAAGGTATCATAACTGAAAGCATCATGGAGGAATAAAATTAGGATACTATAACCTTCAAACTCTTATCATAAATCTTTCATCTGAGCCACAGGATATGAAGAGACCCTGGTTTTTAAGCATATTATTAAATGCGTGTTTGAATAAATGAATGGAAAAAGAACTATGTGGGAATGATTTTGCACCCATGTTCAGTACTTGCATCCCCCCATGATACTCTTGATTTTTACTTTCTTAATAAATCTCAAGAGTGTAGCCATAAAAAATATTGGATCTAATGTAAATCCAGGAGATTTTCCATATGCACAGGTTCTTGAACATTTCAGGTGGGTTTAGAAACCTTGAAGCATTGGTATCTTACATAGTGAATACACCTAGCAATACTTCTCCTCAAGCTAAAATAGAATAATTCCCCACAACATCTCAATCTTTGATCTGGATTATTTAGTGATAAACTTTTAAGACCAAGGTACCCATTCTCCAAGGACCAGAGAGCCAGATATGAGTAATTTTTTTTTCCCTTCTTGCCACATTTAGTTCTGTTATGCTATCAATATCTCAGTCTCCCCTCCCCCCCCAAATTTAGAGATTGGCTCTAGTTCCCAAAAGAGGAGGAAATTTCAGTGAACATTTCTTACGATGCTATAGACTTTCTGAATACAGTTATTATACAAGTAAATCAGGGAATTACATGGATACACTGATCCAGATTTTGGCAAAGTATTTGACAGTTTTTCCCAATCTCTTTGGGATAAAGACAGAATGATAATGGAGTCAGGTGCTTGTGTAACTGAATTGCTATTCCCAAGATGTGTGAATCAGCATATGTGTTTTATTCTGGTAGGAGCACTCACCAGTAAGTTGCTAACTTGCTTAGTAATTCATTTTTTTAAAGCAATAGCTTAAAAAAATTGAAGTGTTAATCAATTATTTGGAGGGTTAATAAACACTTCAGAAGAAGAAGTTAAGATCTGAGATGATCTCTGATTGGCAATTACATTACTGCTAGATCTGTATTAAAATTAAAATTCATAAAACACAGCTCTTAAGCTTTAAAAAGAAAGACAAAAAATCAATTAGGGAAATACTAGTTAGGGAATTAAGAACTTTAAGGATTTTGTGCAGTTTTATAAACACAAGAGAGATGTTTTTGAAGTTGGACAACAGTCTAACATGGATGACTCTCTGATTTGTGTGACCCCATATTTTGTGAAAATTACATGTTTCTCAGCTTTCTCTGAGATTCCCCTTCAAGGGTTATTAACCTAGGTCTTTACCTGAGGCCCAACTTTCTAAGTTCTTAAAAGAGAACTGAGTTTTTAATTTTTTATGTTTAAGCTCTTAAGGATCTGGTGATATTTCTCTGTGGCTGGAACTTTGTTTTTTTATTGAAGATTTTTATTGGAAATGTTTTATATATTCTTTTTACTGAGTACATACAATATTACTTTTGTTTTATTTATCTTTCTATAATTTGGCTTTCATTTTTTAAATGAAGTTTAGGGTACGGTAGATGAAAAGAAGTTATGAGAAAGTCCAAAGTCAAGACAGGCTGTATGCCACATTTTCATAGGTTACATCTCTAAAGAATTTTCATTTATTTCTTTTTTTTTTTTAAGATTTTATTTATTTATTTGAGAGAGAGAGAATGAGAGACAGAGAGCATGAGAGGGAGGAGGTTCAGAGGGAGAAGCAGACTCCCTGCTGAGCAGGGAGCCCGATGCGGGACTCGATCCTGGGACTCCAGGATCATGACCTGAGCCGAAGGCAGTCGCTTAACCAACTGAGCCACCCAGGCGCCCCATCATTTATTTCTAAGATTAAAAAAAATCTTTGATAAATTCTTTCATTCTAAAGTCATTCTATAAAAGTATGGAGTTTCTACTGTTTGTCAGGCACTGTGTAAAGGGGGAAATAGCAACTCTATGCTAAAATATCTCAAATTGAGAGATGCAGGGCTCCATATCACAAACCATGAGGAAGATTTTGAGATTTAAGTGGACTAAAAGTTCAATACAATTTAATGGTGGTGTGGTGGGTCTACCAAAAAGTCTAGTGTATTTGTTGTCCACATAAGTAAATGTATGGTGTTCATCACAAAGCACATTGTATATATGTTCTTATATGTGCTGGTCAGACATCACTTGTATATTGGGCAGAAAATTGGAACCTATGCTTTGAAATACAGGTCAACAAAAATCTACTCACTATTCAGGTTAATTACACAGTGTTCCTTCCATCTAGGAATTGATAAACAAGAGTCATATACTGAAGAATGAAGACATGACAATTTAGCAACTAGAAAGCAGAGTTTGAATCTATACAAGGGGGAAAAAGTGTTTAAACCGCGTTAAAAGAATAAGGTGTAAATCAAAATTCATATGATTATCACGTAAAATGTTTATCAGTGATGTTACAGAGGATAATGAATATACATAGCAATTGATGTATGATTTTTAAGTAATCTTTTAAATTCCTTCTTATTCCAGGATTCTTCTGGAAAAAAAAATATAAGAAGAAAATAATGTATTGTAGGATTGAGGAAATGAAAGTCAGTAAGGAATTTAAAGGCATTACAGAGCAAAGTGAACTTCTGCTTGCCCTAAAAATAGAATTGAAATAGGAAGGGAAAAGAAGAAGGCATTCTGTGAGGGCAAGGCCCCTGTGCACCAGGGTATAGGGACAGAGGGGTATAGAGGGGGAGGCTAGAGAGAGAAGTAATAAACCCTAAAGATGATTTTGAAACTTATTTCGATATTTACTGCAAACAAAAATTGATAATTGTTTTTGGATATAACAAAACAAACACAATGATTAATATCTTGTGCATTTTGATGTTTTAAATTTATCTTTCTAATATATCCATCCATGTTTTTTTTTCTAATTTTTTTAACATTCAGGAATATATTTCTCATAAATTAGAATGGGAGTTTGTGTCTACAGTATAATATCAGATTGGTCTATTTGTTCAAATTGGGTAAAGTGGATAATATGAGGTTGCCTCTCCCACTTAATTAGCCTATTAATAGTTCCAAACATGTTAATGTCTAGAAGTCTTAAAATATTTCAATGCAATAGTATTTTATTTCTAACAGTACAGCATAAAAAACACATCCATAACAGGAGTGCACATATGTATTCATAATATCCATTGTCTTTCTCCAATTTCCTTTGATTTTTGACCCACTTTGACATTCTGATCATGGGACTATATGATATTGTTTGTGGTGGTTAGACAAACCCATATCAAAATGTGCACATCTAAAAGTACATGGCTCACTATAGCACAAGCTAATAAATAGCATCTTAACAGAGAAATTATTTGCTTATTTGACAATTTTGAATAAGTGCCTAATCTGAAGAGGGGGTCGGAAGTTATTGTATACATTTAAGAATATTTAATGAAGTCCTTTCAGGTTTAGTAACACATGTGGAAAAAGAAAGATGAGCATATTGGCTTTATTTAAAATCATGTACACAGTACTCTGAATGCTAAGATAGATGAGGTTGGAAGATATGTGTTATTTTTGTCTCTAGGGAAATTGCTTCACTTATACGATATATTGGTGCTTTTTACTTTTTTTTTTTAACTTTATTCCAACTCTCACAATTCAGTATAATTGAATTTTAGACCCTGAAACAAAATAGTTTTGTGTTGTGTTGTTGTCATTTATACTAAGATTTTATCATATTTAAGAATAAAACCTCTAGCAAAACCCCCAGAAACCTCAAAGAGAAAAATATAAATATTTGTTTCAAACAAGGTATTTGATTATTAAAATTTTAGAATATGCATTAATTAAAGTAGTTTTGGAGCTTGCAAATGGTTTGCTTTGAAAACAGTTTAGACCTGCATTAGCATAATTTCATCATGTTTAGAGAAATAGTTTTCAGTTACTTGAGAAAATAATTTGAGAACTAATGGTTTAGATTTCAAACATATTATTACCAGTAGTAAAGAAAAAACACTAAAAGTCTAAATATTAGGAATTATGAACAAAGATAAGATTTTCCACATGCACATTTGAAAGAACGAGGAATAGTCTTTGATTCAACACATTTATTGTTCTTCAGCTATGTGTAAGGCACTGATCTAGCCAGTGGGGATGGAGTAGCAAATATTTCCAGCAGATACAGTTCTACAGTCATCTTAGTTCCAGACGTCTGTAGGGCCCACTTACATCTCCACTAGGATGTTTAACAGATGTTTCAAACATGATGTATACTAAACATAATTCTTGAATTTTTCCCCAAAGGGGATACTAAAATTCAGAGTTGCTCCAGCCTAAAAACTGAACATTTATTATTTATTTGCCTCCTTTTTTTATTCCCATACAATCTACCACCAAGTACTATAGACTCTATTTCTAAAATGTATCTCAAATTTATACATTTTTCTTAGTTTTCTTTACTACCACCTTAATCCCCAAAACTAGCATCGATAACCTTGAATAAGAGAGTTGCCTCCTAGTCACCTTCTGGCTCCCACTTCTGTTCTACTACAATTCATTTTCCGAGAGACATACTGAATGAACTTTTAAATACCAAATTTGTCACTTTCCTGCCTAAATCCTTTACTGCTTTCCCCTTGGTCATAAAGGTCTTTTCACACTCAATTCCTTTGGTTCCTAGACATATGTTACCCTATCCCGCAATTCTGTTTTGTTCTTGCTTTATCCTTGGTACGAAATGACATTTACACATCTCTCCTTGGCTGTCTCATTTACATCTTTTAAGTCTCAATTTAAATGTATTTCTTGAAGTAGCAAAGAGGCTATTCCTTACCCTGCTATCTAACACAGCTTCCGATAGCCCAGCCTCATTCTTACACAACATTCTATTTAATTTTTTTTATAGTAATTACTACCATTTGAACATATTTTAAAAATTCTTTATCTGGCTTTTTTTTTTTTTTTTTTTTACCTTTTCCCTGACTGAATTGTAAGCCCCTGAAGAGTGTGGGCTTTGTCAGCTCCTACACTACTTTATCTGTACAATGAACTATATCACAGTGTAGGAGTTCAATAAATACTTGTTGAATGAATAAATATATATGAAAATCCTAAAGGTTAGGAAAGATGTTTTTCTTTACATTGTTATCTTTTGGTTTCTTTCAGCAAATATGCTAAAGTATTATGCTCTAACGAATTTTCAGTTGTGATTGAACAATAAAAAGGAGATAAGCATGTTTATGCCAATGGAAAATACTTTCTAGTAAGTGGAGACAGAATAAACAAGGTAAATTAGCAAAAAATATACTACATTAGATAGTGTTAAGAAAAGTCAAAGAGACATAAAAGAGTGTATTGTAGGATAGCAATTTTGGCCTGGGAAAGATTTCATAAGGAAGGGGTATTTGAGCACACACTTTAAGTAGGGGAGCAAGATGGAGAATATGTTAGTATTTTCAAGGGAAAAACAAGTGACAAGGCTTTGAGGTGGAAGTGTACTTGGAATGTCTGAGGAAGGGCATGGAAGCTAGCCAGTAAGGCTGCAACCTAGAGGGAGCCGGGTTTAGTGGAAGGAGATGAGGTCTTAGGGGAAAAGAACATAAAAAATTAAGATAATTAGGCTATTAAGAATTTTTCTTTTACTATTCATGAACTGTGAAGCTGGTGAAAACTTGGAAGTAGAGGAGTGACACAATCTAACTTGTATTTTCACAACTCTAGCAAATGAGTAGAAAAGAGAACAAACTGAGGGTACTAGAGGGGAGGGGGTGGGGAATGGGTTAGCCTGGTGATGGGTATTAAAGAGAGCACGTTCTGCATGGAGCACTGGGTGTTATACACAAACAAGGAATCATGGAACACTACATCAAAAACTAATGATGTAATGTATGGTGATTAACATAATATAATAAAATTAAATTAAAATTAGCAAAGCAGAAAAAAATAAAAAAGCAAATGTAGGAAGATCAAGAGGTGGGTATTTTAACAATTCAAGTGATCTATGCTGGTAACTAGGAGCACAGAGGTAGCAGTGGATGAAATGATAACTTTTCTTACTTTGGATGCATCCTGAAGATAGAACTAGCAGCATTAGCCAGTAGATTAGATGTAAGGTTTGAACGAAAAATGAAAAGGAAAGATGAACCCAAGATTTTAATCATGAGCGACTGGAAGAATTTCCATTAATGGCAATTGAATAATTGTAACAAAAACAAAAATCTGTTCTTCTTTACTCCCCTCATCTCCTTGTGACAATTTTAAATTTGAGATGCCGAGTATACATTGAAGTGGTAATATAGGCACTGGAACATGAGTCTGTGTTTCATAGGAGTCCAGATTAGATACACAAATTTAATTCATCAGCATATTTAGGGCATTTAATGTAATGAGACTGAATGAACTGACTTAGAAAGTGACGATAAATAGTAAAAGAGAAAAGGTACGAAGGTTGAGCCTTGGAGCAGTCAAAATTTTTTGGAGGGGAAGTAGCAAATGAGATGTTGGAAGAATAGACAAAGAGGAGGGAACTGAGTCTTCACTCTGAACAGAATGTTGTAGCCTCAAAGACAAGGGGAGAAAATAATCCCAAGAGAGGAGACTGATCAGCTGCATCAATGCAGCTCGTAACTCAAGTTTAATGAGGACTGATGATTGAGCATTATATTTAGGTTAAGAGTAGATTCCCATTTGTTATTTAAAGACCTACATATTTATTTCTTTGAGACTGGCGGAGAATGCAAATAGAAACAAGGCATGGATAGTGCAATCAAATATCCTTGATTGAAGGATATTCTACTCCTGACTGGAAGGTAGTACTTCTCAAAAAAGCACATTAGTTGAGGAAGTACCTCCATGGAGTATAGAAGAACAGGGCACTTGCATACACAGACAAATCAGCTCTAGTGATTAATGTGGAGATACATCTCCAGCCAACTCTTCCTCATATCTTGCTATCTAGGAGTTTAGTCATGGCTGTAATATATACTGAAGTATAACCAGGAAGAACCCTGTACGATTTAAAGAAAATTTGTGATTAAATATATATACATATATTTATTATGTCATATATAAGCTAAATAAAGCACTGACTTTCCCCCTAAATGTGGTTTAAACATAAAACAAAAATTCTAAATGATTGAATTAGATTCACATAAAGTGCTTTTACAACAAGTTAATTAGGGACTTTAGATTTTTTGAGGATTCTAATATTATAGGATACCAAAAAATATTTTTAAAAGACTGCAATAATACATGATGGTTCATGGTTCAGCCTTTAGAAGCAGGTTTCCCGCCGAGCAGGCGGCCTGATGTGGGACTCAATCCCAGGACCCTGGGATCACGACCCAAGCCGAAGGCAGACGCTTAACGACTGAGCCACCCAGGTGCCCCCCCACTCAGAATCTTTGCTCTTGTAGTTTATTCTTCCTTGAATTAGTCTTCCCCACATAATCCCCTGGTCATTCTGCTATGTACTTCCAGATATTCCCTGAAATGCTATCTCTTCAGAAAGGACTACCCAGACTCCCTGCTATTGGCTGATTATGTCCCTTTAGATATATTGAAGCACTAATCCTTCTGTGATTATGCTGAAGATAAGACCTTTAAGGAGGTGATTGAAGCTAAATGAAATCATAAAGGTGGAGCCTCAATCTCATAGTACTGGTGCCCTTAATAAGTACAGGTAGGGACACCAGTGTGTGCACTCTACCATGTGAAGACACAACAGGAAGGCGGCCACCTACAGTCAGAAAGACAGCCCTTCCCCCAATCCAACCATTCCAGGACCCTAATCCTGGACTTGGAGCTTCAGAGTTGTGAGAAAATAAATTTCTGTTCTTCAAGCTACCTAGTTTATGGTATTATGTTAGGGCAGCCTGAGCTAAGTAATACACTCTTCTATTTGAAATTCTGGTGTCTTCCATCATGTCCTAACTTTGCTCCTTTATTTTATTCTGTAGCATTTATCATAGTTCTAATGTGGTACATATTTTACTTATTGTTTTTTCTGCCAGTACAATATGATATGAATGAGAACATAAATTTGTATGTGGGTCATTACTATTACATCTCCAACATGTAGACCAGCACCTAAAAATATTGGTGCTCAATAAGGATTCATCAAATAAGAGACAAATACAAAAATAAATTATATTTTGAGCAAATGATCTAATAGAAGTCATTTTATAAAAAATTTACATGTATTAACTCTTTCAATTTCACAAATTCCTATGAGTACTATCATTATTTCTTACTTGGTTATAGAATGTTGATAAAAACAAATATTAAATAATGTGATCAAAATTACTCACTGAGGAAATGTCAGCGCTTGTAGAGTGCCTTATAAACATAGTTGTTCACCAGAGACCATGGTTCTACTCACTGTGTGACTGATTCAGTACTGATAAAAATTTTGCTTCCAATTTAAGTTCTCTGCCATTATATTTCTGTTTTTCAGGGACTCAACCAAATGGGTGAATGCTACCCTTGAATGAACCTGTGTGACTGAAACTATAGTAACTCCCAACCAGGCTCACAAATAATTTATATTTATGTCTTACTTGAATGAATTATTGGATCCTTAGATGCTGCTCATCCTTTGAGTGAGTCTGTTTCCCTAAGGAAAACCTACCCATGTTTTCTCAAGACCCAGAGTGAAATTCTCTGTCAGAGATGGTTTCTTTACTAAACAGCTATAGTATATAGTCTATCATTATTCGAGTCTGTCTGCTTCATTGCCATTCTTAAGGTTATTTTTTACTTGTAATAAATTGTTAATGCTGCTTTATTTTAACTCTTGGAGTATAGTTGAAGCACTCTGTCTTCATGATTGACTGGAAAATTATGCTTTGTGAAGAGTAAGTTATTTTAAAACAAATTTTCTATTTTTTTTTTTTTTTAATCCAAGTGTGTCAAGGCAGAGTTTCTCCTCTGTTGGGCTGTTCAACCTTGAAAAGCCTCTTCTATCCATTTTTGCCTCAGAAAATTTGATGTTAGGAAAGATCTTGTGGTTTAGAAAACATTCTGGCAGTAAAACAAATAACCGAACACTGAAAATATTAATTTAAAAACACGAAAAACAAAAATCAGAAGAGGAACTCCTTATGCTATGATTGAATCTTACTTAAAATGTTTTTTGCTTCAAAATCTTGAACGAAATAAAACTAGACTTCCTCTTCAATGTGAGGACCTGGGTTTGCCTAATAGAGCCACAGTAAGGAAAGATTCTGAGATCAACATTTTAGAGGATGAATTTAGTGAATGCGATTGCAGTAATTCAGATTTTCAATGATACTTATCTTTCTCAGCTTTACAACCCAAGGTTAACTGTACTTCAAATGCTTTTTGAGTAGTTCCAGGAAATTCTTTCATGTAATGCAATTTATTTGAAAGATAAAAAATATATATATATTTTGTCCTCACAGTTTCTCAAGGATTTTGAATGGTAGATTTCAAATATCACGATATTTTATATTTTTTGTAAATTTTCTGGTATAATTCTGTCTGATTTAACACTGAAATTGTCAGAATGAATAATGCTAAGTGCTGTACCAAAGAAAATTTTTCACTGCCTAACAAAATAAAAGTTTATTTCTCACCCATATCATGGTCCAGTGCAGACTACTAGGAGAGCTCTGCTGTATACAATCAAGGACATTTACTTTTCCACTTTTTGGTACTTCCTTCAATAAGTGACTCTCAGGGTCATCATGGGGTTGCCTTAACAGACAGGATTCAAGAAAATTCATAGAAGATTGCATAGGTCATTTTCAAGTTGGCCTGAGATTTGCGTATATCTCTTCTGCCAACATTCCATTGGCCAGAACCCAGTGTTAAGACTCCACTTAATAAAAGTAGACTGAGAAATATATTTTAGCTGTATGCCAATGAAAGGAAAAGGAGATAGAGGATGACGAACATGATTTTTTCTTTTCTTCTTTTTGGTCAAGACTACCCTTCTTTCACTATTTACTCCTTTGTTCTCTTCTTCACAAAGTATATTCTCTTCCTCCTCAAAAGAGGCATACCAAAGGCTCACCCAGTTCTTGGATTCTCCTCAAAGGCTAAAAGCTCTGGCTATTGTGTTCTCACCTGCATTAGGCATAGATCTAACATTTAGAACTAATAATAGTAAGATATCTCTATCAGACACTAACCCTTTTTACACCACACACGCAGAGTAAACAAAAGTGTAACATTCCAAAATGGAAGAATGGAAGACCCAGAAGAGTTACTTAACCAAAACTATTTTTTTTTCTTGTTTCAAGTTTTTATTTAAATTCTAGTTAGTTAACATTTAGTGCAATATTGGTTTCAGGAGGAGAATTCGGTGATTGATCACTTATATATAACACCCAATGTTCATCACAACTGCCTTGCTTAATACCCATCAACCATTTAGCCCATCCCCTGCTCACCTCCCCTCCAGCAACCTTGTTTGTTCTCTATAGTTAAGGGTCTCTTATGTTTTGCTCCCCTCTCTTTCCTTTCCCCCCTTCGCCTATGTTCATCTGTCTTGTTTCTTAAATTGCACATATGAGTGAAATCATATGGTATTTATCTTTCTCTGACTTATTTCACTTAGCATAATACACTCTAGCTTTGTCCATATCATTGGAAATGGCAAGATTTCATTCTTTTTGATGGCTTAGTAATATACCAGTGTGTGTGTGTATTCAGTCAGTGGTTATTTGGTCTCTTTCCATAATTTGGCTATTGTTGATAATGCTGCTATAACATTGGAGTGCATGTACTCCTTCATATCAGTATTTTAGTGTCCTTTGGGTAAATACCTAGTAGTGCAATTGCTGGGTCATATGGTTATTCTATTTTTAACTTTTTGAGGAATCTCCATACTGATTTCCAGAGTGGCTGCACCAGTTTGCATTCCCACCAAGAGTGCAAGAGGGTTCCTTTTTCTCCACATCCTCGCCAAGATCTGTTGTTTCTTGTATTGTTGATTTTAGCCATTCAGACAGGTATGAGTTGATATCTCATTGAAGTTTTGATTTACATTTTGCTGATGAAGAGTGATGTTAAGCATCTTTTCATGTGTCTGTTAGCCGCTTATACGTCATCTTTGGAAAAATGTCTACACACGTCTTCTTCCCATTTCTTAACTGGATTATTCATTTTTTGGGTGTTGAGTTAGTAATTTCTTTTATAGATTTTGAATACTAACCCTTTTCAGATATGCCATTTGCAAATATCTTCTCCCATTCCAAAGGTTGTCTTTTAGTTTGCTGATTGTTTCCTTCATTGTGCAGAAGCTTTTTACCTTGATGAAGTCCCAATAGTTCATTTTTGCTTTTGTTTCTCTTGCCTCCAGCAATGTGTCCAGTAAGAATTTGCTGTGGCCGAGGTCTAAGAGGTTGCTGCTTACTTTCTCCTCTAGGATTTTGATGGTTTCCTATCTCAGACTTAGGTCTTTCATCTATTTTGGATTTATTTTTGTGTATAGTGTAAGAAAGTAGACCCAATTTCATTCTTCTGCATGTTGCTGTCCTGTTTTCCCAACACCGTTTGTTGAAGAGATGTCTGTTTTCCATTGCATATTCTTTCCAAATTGCTTTGTTGAAGAGTAGTTGACCATAAAGTTGTGGATCTATTTCTGGGTTTTCTATTCTGTTCCATTGATCTATGTCTCTGTTTTTGTGCCAGTACCATACTGTCTTGATGACTACAGCTTTTTAGTATAGTTTGAATTCCAGAATTCTGATGCCTCCAACTTTGCATTTCTTTTTCAAGACTGTTTGGTAGTAAGGGTTTTTGTGGTTCCATACAAATTTTAGGATTGTTCTAGCTCTGTGAAAAATGCTATTGATATTTTGATAGGGATTGCATTAAATTTGTAGATTGCTTTAGGTAATATAGGAATTTTAGCAATAATTGTTCTTCTAACCCATGAGAATAGAATGCCTTTCCATTTCTTTGTGTCATCTTCAACTTCTTTCATCAGTGATCTATAGTTTTCAGAATACACATCTTTTACCTCTCTGGTTAGGTTTATTACTGGATATCTTATAGTTCTTGTTGCAATTATAAATGGGATGGATTTTTTAATTTCTCTTTCTCCTGCTTTCTTATTGATGTATAGATATGCAAGAGAATTCTGTACATTGATTTTTGTATCCTGTGACTTTACCAAATTTATCAGTTCTAGCAGTTTTTTGGTGAAGTCTTTCAGGTTTTCTACATAGATAAGCTGTCTGTGAAGAGTGCAAGTTTGACTTCTTGTCAATTTGGATGCCTTTTATTTCTTTTTGTTTTCTGATTGCTGAGGCAAGGTCTTCCAGTACTGTGTGAAATAACAATGATGAGAGTGGACATCCCTGCTTGTTCCTGACCATAGAGGATAAGCTCTCAGTTTTTCCTCATTGAGGATGAAATTAGCTGTGGGCTTTTGTATATAGCCTTTATGATGTTGAGGTATGTTCCCACTACCCCTGTTTTATTGAGGGCTTTTATCAAGAATGGATGCTGTATTTTGTCAAATGTTTTTCCTACATCTATTGAGAGGGTCATATGGTTCTTATTCTTTTATTAATGTGGTGTATCACATTGATTGATTTGTAAATATTGAACCACCCTTGCAGCCCAGGAATAAATCCCACTTGATCATGGTGAATGATTCTTTTCTTGTGGTTGACTTTAAGTTTCATAGTGTTGTGCCTAAAAATATGCATGGTATGATCTCAATCTTTTTTTTCTTTCTTTCTTTCTTTTTTTTTTTTTTACTGGTGGAGGCCTGATTTATGACCCAGTATGTGATCTATCCTAGAGAATGTTTCATGGGCACTCAAAAAGAATGTGTATTCTGCTGCTTTAGGATGAAATATTCTGAATGTATCTGTTAAGTGCATCTGGTCCAGTGTGTCATTCAAAAACATTGTGTCCTTTTTGATTTTCTGCTTAGATGATCTGTCTGTTGCAGTGAGTGGGGTGTTAACGTCCCTTACTATTATTGTATTATTATCAATGAGTTTATGTTTGTTATTAATTGATTTATGTATTTGGGTGCTCCCAGGTTGGGGGCATATTTACAATCATATTGTTGGATAGACCCCTTTATTACAATATAGTTCCTTTTTTCATCTCTTGTTACAGTCTTTATAAAATCTAGTTTGTCTACTATAGGTAGGACTACTCCCTCTTTTGATGTCCAATAGCATGATAAATGGTTCTCCATCCCCTCACTTTCAATCTGCAAGTGTCTTTAGATCTAAGATGAGTCTCTTGTAAGAAGTATATAGATACGTCTTATTTTTTTATCCATTCTGAGGCGCTGTGTCTTTTGATTGGAACATTTAGTCAGTCCATTTACATTCAAAGTGATTATTGATAGGTATGAATTTAGTGTCATTGTATTACCTGCAAAGTCAAGTCAGTGTTTCTGGAGATTTTCTGTTCCTTTCTTGTGTTTGTTGCTTTTGGTCCTTCTTTCCCATTCAAAGAGTCCCCTTTAAGAAGGGCTGGTTTAGTTGTCCTGAACTCCTTTAGTTTTTGTTTGTCTGGAAACTCTATCTCTCCTTCTATTCTGAATGATAGTATTGCTGGATAAAGTAATCTTGGCTGCATATTTTTTTTTCCATTTAGCATGTTGAATATATCATGCCACTGTTTTCTTGCCTGCCAGGTGTTTGTGGAGAAATCTGTTAACCTGATTTGTCTTCCCTTGTAGGTTAGGGATTTCTTTTCCCTTACTGCTTTCAATTTTCTTTCCTTATCTCTGTATTTTGCAAATTATACTACAATATGTCTTGGTGTTGGTCTGCTTTTGTTGATTTTGATAGGAGTTCTCTATGCCTCCTAGAGTTGGACTTCTGTTTCCTTCCTCAGATTAGGGAAGTTTTCAGCTATAACTTGCTCAAATAAACCTTCTTCCCCTTTTTCCCTCTCTTCTTCTTCTGGGACTCCTGTGTATGAATGTTAATATGCTTTATGGAATTAGCTGAGTTCCTGAAATCTACATTCATGATCTAATATTTTTCTTTCCCTCTTCTTTTCAGCCTCATTATTTTCCATAATTTTATCTTCTATATCACTTATTCATTCCTCTGATTTTTCCATCTTTTTGGTCATTATATCTAGTCGGTTTTGCATCTCAGTTATAGCATTTTTCATTTCAGCTTGACCAGTTTTTAGGTCTTTTATCTCTATACTAAGGGACACCCTGGTGTCTTCTACACTTTTCTCAAGCCCACCTAATATCCTTATGATATTTTAAATTCTGGTTCATACATATTACTTATATGTGTTTTGATTAAACCTCTGGCCATGATCTCTTCTTGTTCTTTCTTTTGAGATGGATTCTTCCACCTTGGCATTTTTTTCTAGATGTCATTTGTGTGTTAGGAAAGCCTGTTATGTTTCCTGCTCCTGAGAGTAATGGCTATATTAAGAAGAGATCATATAGTGTCCAGTGCCTGGCTCTTCAGGTATTTCTGGTATATCCTGGGTGCACTCTGCTTTTGTGTTTCGGCTCTTCTTTCTCTCACATCAGTCCTTTGCAGAGTTTCTCTTTGCCCACAGTGGACAGTGTTTGGACCTTTTTCACTGTGGAGTAGGACCATAGTTTTAACTAGGTGTGTTTTGGTCTGCTTGTTGAAAGAGACTAGATCCTATTTCCCCTAGAACTGAAGCTTTGTAGCCCTCTATGGTCAGTAGACTGGGTGCATGTGTGGGGGGTAGGTTTGTGCTGGTCTTTGGGGAGAGGCCTGCTGCTACTCTGTCAGGCACACTTGCACTAGTTCAGAAGCACCTGCAGAGTGCAGGAGAGTAGGGCTTAGTAAAGGTGGCTCAAGCCTCCACTGTGGGTATTCTGCTCACTGAAGTCCATTAGTGCTGATGGTCAAGGGGAAAACTGGCGTCAGCTGGCTCTCTTGACGCTGGAGAGGGTAGTTCGTGCCTGCTGCTGTTCAAGAAGCCCTCACAGGGGCGCCTGGGTGGCTCAGTTGGTTAAGCGGCTGCCTTCGGCTCAGGTCATGATCCCGGGGTCCTGGGATCGAGCCCCGCATCGGGCTCCCTGCTCCGCGGGAGGCTTGCTTCTTTCTCACTCTCCCTCTCCCTCTGCCTGCCTCTCTGCCTACTTGTGCTCTCTCTCTCTATCTCTGTCAAATAAATAAATAAAAATCTTAAAAAAAAAAAAAAAAAAGAAGCCCTCACAGAAGAGCAAACAGTCTCTCCTCCTGTGTCCCAGGCTTCCCTCGGACCCCTGCCTTCACTCTGTCTATGTTGGGGCTGTCTGCCCAACCGGCAGCACAGTGCTCCTGCATCTTATCTCAGGTGCACTGGCTGGGTTTCAAAACGCCAAATTTTAGGGGACCTGGTGTGTCCTGGACCCATGCTGATTATCTGGGGGGAGGGTCTCACTGTGTTGTGGCTGGTGCTGGTTTGTCCCGGAAGGGCAATTGCAGGAACATGCAGGGGCATAGAGTTTATGGAAAAGTGCAGCAAAGAGGCAGCATCCAGGTTAGCTGCACTCAGCAAGTATTTCTGCTTGTATGCTAATGAACGAGACAGCAGAATGGTGCAGGCTGGCTCTTTTGTCCCTGGAGCAGCAGTGCCAACTCTCCCAAATGCACTCCAAGAAGGGGAACTGTCTCTCCCAGTGCAATCCATGGGGTCCTCACACCACGTTGCTGCTCCCCACCCTTGGCCCTCCTTCTCCATAAAATCACCTCTATGCCTGCCAGGCTCCATCTTGCCATGGCATGGACCTGTAAAACTTCGAAATCTGAGCTCTGCTGCTTATAAGAACTTGCGATAATCAGCCCCTCTTGTTTTCTCCATCAGGGGTTTTGGGGAAGTGTTTTTCTTGTGCAATGCCCTGCACTCTGCTCTTTTCTCTCCTCTCTTATCAGGACTCCCTCCCCTCCACAGCACTTGTGGTTCTTTTCTCTCCCAAATCACAACTCTGCACTTCCTACCCCCCACAGTGTGGCCTCTTTTCTTCCTCTAGTTGTGCAGTTTGTTCTGTCAGTCCTCAGATCCATATCCTGGGTGTTCAGAATGATTTGATATTTATCTAGCTGTCTTTCGAGGGACAAGGCAAGCATAGGGTCCTCCTTCTTCTCCACAATCTTAACTCCTCCTCACTTAACCAAAACTGTTGACCTGTGAAGGCTCCTACCTTGGTGGAGCAGAAATTCCATGAGTAGGCTTTGATTCTGGTCTCTGTAGGAATTACTCTATTTTTTTTTTTTCGTCCCTGATTGTATTCCCTGAGAGATTCTCTTCTTCCATCATCCCCGTTGGCCTTGTTTCAAGAGATTAAGACATTTTCCTTGCCTCAGGGCTACTAAGTAATTATAGCATGCTTCCATCCTGAGCAATTTCGAAGATTTGAGAATGGTTTTTATCAAATGTTATATCTATGTGGCCAACACCATACTTCAGGATATAGAATAGTCTTTTTACCACCACCTCCTAAATTTCCCTGTACTTGTTTTGTAGCCCAGATTCTCACACCCCCACTCCTTCCATAGTTAGTCCCTGATAGACTTTGTGTTACTTCTAGAATTTACTATAAATGGAGTCATATAATGTGATCTTTCATGTCTGGCTTCATTCTTCCAGTATGTTTTTCATGTTCATCCATGTATCAGTATTTATATCAGTAGTTTGTTTTTTTGTTTCTGAGTAGTATGGATAGACCCAAATTGATTTACAGCAACTTCTGAGTAGTGTGAATAGACCAAAATTGGTTTATATAAATTCCAATTTGACTACAATGAGTAAAATTCTTATGAGTATTTGTAGAGGTCTTTATGTGTTTTCATAGGGAGGAATGTTTAAGAGTTGATACTTGGTCATATGTTAAGTGTATATTTCATTTTATTTTAAAAACCTATCAAATTGTTTTCTGAAGTGGTTATACCATTTTACATTCCCTCCAGAACTGAATAAGCACCAAGTTATTCCTCATTCTTTGGAATAGTTGAACTTGTCAGTCTTTTTAATTTGAGACATTCTAATAAACTGAATTCTATTGTGGTTTAAACTTAGGAAACTAATTATGTTGAGCATCTCTAATATTCTTTTATCTGTTTGACCATCATCTTTTGTGAAGTCATGTCCATTAGGGCATAGGTTTATCTTTTCCTGAGTTGTGAATTTTTTATATTATGGCTATCATTCCTTCAGACATATGAATCACAAATATTTCTCCCAATTGAGGCTTGAATTTTTATTTCTTAGCAGTGTTTTTATTTTTTATTTTATTTTATTTTTTTTTAAGATTTTATTTATTTATTTGAGAGAGAGAGAATGAGAGAGAGCACATGAGATGGGGGAGGGTCAGAGGGAGAAGCAGACTCCCTGCCGAGCAGGGAGCCTGATGCGGGACTCGATCCAGGGACTCCAGGATCATGACCTGAGCCGAAGGCAGTCGCTCAACCAACTGAGCCACCCAGGCACCCTTAGCAGTGTTTTTAAAAGAGATGAAGTTTTTAATTTTGAAGTTCAGATTATCATCATATAATTTTTTATCCTGTTTTATGATTTCTTGGGGACCATAATTCTCTCAGAATATTACTAGGCTTCTTATTTATTGAATTTTGGTTAGTTCCATGTGCTATGTTAAGAAATCCAAAGTTTTTCTTACATATTTCTGATTGACTTTTATACACTATGCCTCTTTCCCTTTCTCTGTCCTCTCCTTTCCTTCCTCTCCCCACACCATTTTTCCTCCTCCTTCTCAGTCATATTTATCTTAAGACATTTTAAAAGCATTAGATAAAAAATATGTAAATTAAACTTTGAAAGAATTTTTGTTCAGTTAAAACTCTTGTTTGATTTTTGTCACTTAAAATCTTTTTTAAACTGTGTAATTATTCTTTGGAATTTGGAAGCACCTGATTTTCCAACTGCCAAGCTCCCAGATTTCTAGAACCTTTCTGTTCTTCTCTATTTCTTCCTGTTAATGGCCACTTTGTTTTTATAACTATCTTGTCAACAAAGGCAATAATAGCAAAGGAACATACACCAATAACATTGTTTTCCATCTCTTCACTTAGATGTAAATTCCCGGAGAAATTGGGTTTGTCTTCCAAGTTATCTCAGGCAATTGTTTTAACAAAGTACCACTTCAGCCATACAGCCTGTTATTTCTCTCTCTCTCTCTCTTTTTTTTTTTTTGCTTCCTTCCTGCCAAAAGATCCAAATTACCATATCTGTCTTAGATTTTGGTTTTAGTCAAAACACAGACCCAAATGTGACCTTCTGTGTCCTGGCATTCTCTGCAACAAGCCATAAGTGCTTTTTGTCTTGTTTTTAAAAGAGAATAGCTGTTTTTTTTCTCCAATCTTAGATATATTTACACACTAGCTTTTATGTAAAATGCTTCATACCATTTAATTACTTGATTAATTGCAAGGGTTATCAAGCAAAATTCTAAAAGCAATGAAGCTTTAGAGGCAGCAATTCTGTAGAGAACTCTATTATGAGCAACATAATTGTTTTGAGCTTTCATTGAACTTTGACTTATTGTCAGGAATCAATTATGAACTGAATTGTATAAGCTCATTATAAATCATTCTTCTTCATTACCATGGTATTTCATTCAGAGTTGGTATCAGTAGGATAAATCTCTTAACATATGATATAGTATCTAATGGAATGAAATTGGAATGGATATTTCTTGGTCCTATTCCATTGAATTTATTTCTTAATAATCTGATATCATCTAGATTACATATACAAATACACAGATACCACAGTTTAGCTGTCTTCAGCTATGAGTTGCCAGTATTTAGGTAAACAATTACAAAGAAAACAAACTTTGCCTAAGACTTTCTAATGGGTGTGTACCTTTGTTGTTTTGCAAGGCTCTTGTAAAAACTGTTTTGAGGCATTTTTCATCACGTGAATGTTTGTGTATTCCTAAAACAGAAGCTAGAAATTGTTTCCCAGCCTCAGTGTATTTGAGCCCATGCAGGCAAACTGAGTCCCACAAACCAAGTAAAATTACCCAGAGCTGCAGTATAGAAGCTGGAGATACAGGATAAAGAAAGAAGAAAGCACTGCACTGAATCCCTCCTAGAGATGCAACTTTCAGTGACATCTGGTTTTCGGAGGCTAACTGTCACAGTGAGAGACTATTCCTAGAGGGAGTGTCACTGATTTTTAATCAAGAACCACTACTGAAATGTACTTGAATCTGATGGAGCAGCCTGGATCTCCAGCTCTACCAGTACTTCTGGAAGCTTCCTAGGAACAATGTTATTTTTTTATACGTTATCTTTTTATAACAGAGTAGGTTTCTGTTTGCAAATACAGCTCACTGATAAGCCTAAACACTGTCTGCATTTTTACTCTATACCACTAACATTTAATGTTTTCTAACATTTCAGTTCATGCAGTTATATAAAATATTTTTTTCAAGCAGTTTTTCCTTTGATATTCTTTGCCTTTTTTGGTCTGGCACAATACACGGAAACTATAAAAATGAGCATAACTATAACACTAGAAATGTACTGCAACCAGTATTGCTATCACCATTTAAAGGGAAACTAAAGAATGAGTATGAGATAAATATTTTAAATATCCATTTAGGTGTGACTCAATTTTGATGCTGTTGACTTCTTGCACAGAACTGATTAATGATAATGCTTGTTTGTTGCATGCTATCAGTATTGGTCTATGTATAACCCCTTTTACTTTAATATATATAATGTATGTGTGTTTATTAAATGATACCCACAAATGGACAACAAAATTCAAGCATAAGAAAACTGAAAATCACTTGCATGCAAGTATTTTCCTTCTTTTACATTACTAGCTTGCAATGTTACATCTGATATAAACACTATCCCAAAATTGGGGAATATTATTATCTTGATAATTATTGTTATATTTTTTTACATATGTCTAAAATACATATTTGGCTTTTAGTTATTTCCACACTTTGTAAAAAGTAGTCTTCTATGAATTTTTTGAGTAGGATTCACATATTTTGTTGAAAGAAGCTGACATTTGTTCATTGTTTTTTCACTGCTTTATACAATAGTCCTTTGTGAGATTTGCCACAGTATATTTACCCATTCTTTTTTTAAGAAAATTCAGATTTGTACAGAATTTATTAGAACAGTTTTAGATAATCAGAAAAGTTGTGAAGACAGTACAGTTTCATATACCACCCCCACCACCATACAGGTTCCCTTTTTACTAATATCTTATGTTAGTGTAATGTATTTGTTACTGTTAATTTAGCCAATATTGATATAATATTATTAATGAAAGTCCATACTTTATTCAGAGTTCCTGAGTTTTTACATAATGTCCCCTTTTTGTTCCAGGATCCCATTCAGGACACCTTGTTACATTTAATTGTCATATCTTCTTAAGCTTCTCTTGGCTGCAACAATTTCTCAGACTTTATTATTGTATTTAATGACTTTGACAGTTTTGAGGTGGCATAGTCAGGTATTTTTAGAATGTCTCTCAACTGAAATTTGTCTTACTATTTTTTTCTCCATTATTAGTGTTTATGAGTTTTGGAAGGGAGGACCACAGAGATAAAAAATCATTTTTTTTTGATATTACAGAATTGAAATATTTTTTTCCAAGTTTATTTAAATTCCAGTTAATTAATATACAGTGTAATATTTCAGGTATAGAATGTAGTGATTCAACACTTACATATAACACCTTGTGCTCATCACAAGTGCCTTTTTTTTTTTTAAAGATCTATTTATCTATTCTAGAGAGAGTGAGCATGTGTGAAGAGTGGTGTGTTGTTGGGGTGGGGCAGGGACAGAATCTTCAAGCAGACTGCCCACTGATCATGGAGCCCAATACAGCACTTGATCTTATGACCCATGAGATCATGACCTGAGCTGAAACCGCGAGTCAGATGCTCAACGGACTGAGCCACCTGGGCGCCCCTGACAAGTACCTTTCTTAATCCCTGTCATTTATTTAGCCCTTCCATCCCACCCAGCTCCCTTCTGGTAACCATCGGTTTGTTCTCTATAGTTAAGCGTCTATTTCTTGGCTTTCCTCTCTTCCTCCCAACCCCCATGTTCATTTGTTTTGTTTCTTAAATTCCACATATGGGTGAAATCATATGATATTTGTCTTTCTTTGACTGACTTCACTCAGCAAAACCCTCTAGCTCTGTCCACATCATTGGAAATGGCAAGACTTCATTCTTCTGTATGGCTATAAAATATTCCCTTGTATATATATGCCACTTCTTCTTTATACATTCATCAGTTATTGGACATTTGGTCTCTCAATGATTTGGCTATTAAACATTAGGGTAGATATATCCTTTTGAATTAGTACTTTTGTATCCTTTAGGTAAATACCTAATAGTGCAATTTCTGGGTCTTAAGGTAGTTCTATTTTAACATTTTGAGGAACCTCCATACTATTTTCCAGAGTGGCTGCACCAGTTTGTCTTCCCAAAAGTGTAAGAGGGTTCCCCTTTCTCCGTATCCTCGCCAAAACCGGTTGTTTCCTATGTTGTTAATTTTAGCCATTCTGACTGGTATGAGGTGATAGCTCATTGTAGTTTGGATTTGTATTTTCCTGATGATGCGTTATGTTGAGCGCCTTTTCATATGTCTGTTGGCCATCCATGTTTTCTTTGGAGAAATGTCTCTTCATGTCTTCTGCCTATTTTTTAACTGGATTATTTGGTTTTTGGGTGTTGAATGCTATAAATTCTGTATAGATTTTAGATACTAACTCTTTTCAGGTATGTCATTTGCAAATACCTTCTCCCATTCCATAGGTTGGCTTTTAGTTTTGTTGATTATTTACTTTACTGTGCAGATTTTTATTTTGATGAAGTCCTAATAGTTTATTTTTGCTTTTGTATCCGTTGCTTCAGGAGACATATCTCATAAGAAGTTACTATGACCAATGTCAAAGAGGTTGTTGCCTGTGATCTGCTCTAGGATTTTGATGGTCTCCTGTCTCACAATTAGGTCTTTAATCATCCATTTTGAATTTATTTTTGTGCATGGTGTAAGAAAAGGGCCCAGTTTCATTCTTTTTACATGTTGCTGTCCAGTTTTACCAACACCATTTGTTGGAGAGATTTTTTTCCACTGGATATTCTGTCCTGCTTTATCGAAGATTGATCACTTAGTTGTGCATTCATTTCTGGATTTTCTATTCTGTTCCATTGATCTATACAGCTGTTTGGGTGCCAGTACCATAATGTCTTGATCACTACAGCTTTGTAATATAGGTTGAAGTCTGAATTGTGATGCCTCCAACTTTGCTTTTCAAGATTGCTTTGGCTATTCCATAACCACAAAAGACGCTGAATTTTAGGATTGTTTGCTCTAGCTCTGTGAAAAATGCTGGCTGGTATTTTGATAGGGAGTACATTAAGTGTATTAATTGCTTTGGGTAACATAGACATTTTGGCAATATTTGTTCTTCTTATCCATGAGCATAGAATGTCTTTACATTTTTTTGTGTCATCTTTAATGTCTTTCATTAATGTTTTATAGTTTTCAGAATATAGATCTTTCACCTCTTTGATTAGATTTATTCCTAGGTATCTCATTTTTGGAACAATTGTAAATGGTATTGTTTTCTTAGTTTCTCTCTCTGCTGCTTCATTGTTGGTGTATAGAAATGCAACAGAATTCTGTATGTTAATTTTTGTTTCCTGTGACTTTACTGAATGTGTGTATCAGTTCTAGCAGTTTTTTGGTGGAATCTTTCAGGTTTTCTACATAGATAATCAAGCTGTCTGTGAAGAGTGCAAGTTTGACTTCTTCCTTGCCAATTTGGGTGCCTTTTATTTCTTTTTGTTGTCCGATTGCTGAGGCAAGGTCTTCCAGTACTGTGTGAAATAGCAGTGGTGAGAGTGCTGTCCTGTTCCTGACCATAGAGGAAAAGCTCTCAGTTTTTCCCCATTGAAGATGAAGTTAGCTGTGGGCTTTTGTATATAGCCTTTATGATGTTGAGGTATGTTCCCTCTATCCCTGTCTTATTGAGGGTTTTTATCAAGAATGGATGCTGTATTTTGTCAAGTGCTTTTCCTGCATCTATTGAGAGGATCATATGGTTTTTATTATTTTATTAATGTGGTGTATCACATTGATTTGTGAATGTGAAGAGGGAGAGCACAGCTTAAGAGCTGTCAGCAAACACTTAAAAAATGTTGAATAAGAAACTTTATTACAAGTGTGAATGTTATATGTATGGGTGTACCTTTCTTGGTGTCTTTAAAATTAATCCAAGTTCCTTGAGCTTCTTGGAAACATGGTTTGGCATCTGTAGTGAATTTAGGAAAGTTCTGTGTCATTATTATAAATATTTCTTAGTTTCTTCTTCTGGTTTTCCAATTACATGTATCTTACACCTTTTGAAATTGCCTTACTTCTTATATACTCTTTTTTTGCAAGGGGGGGGTAGGGGGAGGGAGAGAGAGAGAGAATCTTAAGCAGGCTCCATACCCAGTGTGGAGCCAGATGTGGGGCTTGATCTCACAACCCTGAGATCATGACCTGAGTGGAAATCAAGAGTCGGACACTTAACCCATGAGCCACACAGGTGGCCCCATAGTTCTTATGTTCTCTTTCTTATTCTTCCTTTGCATTTCAGTCTGGCATTTTCTCTTAATTATCTTAAAAAAATGTAAGTTTAAGTTTTAGCTATAAAGGTAGTAAGTTTTTTTTCTAATTTTATGTATTGACTAGTCTTGCCTATCCTTAGTGATCTTCCATTACTCTTCTGTCATGAGTGAAACTTGGTGTGGCTCTTGGTCTGTTTCTGAGTTATTTTATTCCACTGATCACCTTATGTCTATATGTACCGGTTCTATAACTTCATAGTAAATCCAAGAGCTGGTATGGAATTTCCTCCCTGTTATTCCACTTCTTTAGAAATCTCTTGTCTTCTTTCTGTATTTTAAACAGAAATATTTAAATGTATTGGTATTTTAATTGGTATGTTAAATGTCAAGATACCTATTAGATTTTGAAATAGAGATATATGGCAAGCAATGACTATGTGAATTTTGGATTTGGGGAGAGGTCCCAGAGGTTTCCAAGAATTGTTAGAGAAAGCACACTCTAAGTCAACTGAAGCTCTGAGAGTTCACAGCCAGAAAATGAGATTCTAGAACTCAGTGTTTTGTAAAATGTTCAGCTAATTGAAACATAAGTGGAGTATTATCGTGGGAGAAAGTATCTGAGATTAGGCAGAGAACAAGAACATTAGTGTGAGATGGTCAAGAACACAGAAGTTAGAACTTTTATTTCAGAAAACATCATTTAGGTCTCATGTCAAATATCTTTCCTTGACCATCTGCCACCAATGTTCATTTCTCCACATTTTCCAACAGTTTAAGTTGCCTATTTCTCATTGCACTTCCTCAAGTACTTCTCACAATTTTTTTTGTAATTAAGTAGCATCTGTATCACTCATTAAAAATCCCAGTAGGACATGAATATATTTTCCTTATCCATATATATCTTCATTGCCTAACTAGGATATGATACCAAGTAAAGATTCAGCAAATATCTTTTAATGAAGTGATTATCATAGTATATTAATTTATTCATGTGAGATAATGGAAAGTAACTTTTTCTGGGTTCTGTTCCTGGCTCTGTCATGAATTGGCTCCGTGATCTTATGTTGCTTATTTGAGCATCAAGAACTTTGTGATGTTATTTATATATTATATGGTTGGACTGAATTATCCTTAAGATCATGTGTTTTTAAAACATTTTACAATTCTTACAGTTTGTCTTTCTTGTATATACTGTGTGGTAGGAGACAACTTTATAAATGCACATCTACATTATGAAGCACATTCATCAGGGAAAAGGGGCATGAGGCATTTAAAGTTTACCTGTCATACAAATGTATCCAGTAAGTACAAGGGGAAGTTAAAATAAACTGGTGATAAACTACAGCCAAGTATGGAAGATTTATCATTTTCTAGCAGTCCCCTTGCCTAAGCTGATAAATGGCATTGTTTTTGCATTGCAGGCCCTTTTCAACATGATAAACTTTTTGAAAGGAACCCAATTCCATGATAAAGAGATTTGGGCAGAAATGAGGAGCAGTTGCCTAGTTAGAGTGCTGTGCTGCAATGTTTGATGAATGGAAACCAACTTGGTTGTGGCAAGGTGCCAGAACATAGAAGCATAAATGCACTTGGCTGAAGTTAAGTGTAGCTGATCTGACATTCTGAGAACACTGGGTGTTCTAATATGGCAAGCGGACCTTATGAAACCTCAACAAAGCTGTAGATTTGTTTGTCTTATAGTTGTAAGGACATTTACCTTATACCAACGTCACTTGGAATAGCTTCCTTAGAAAAACAATCAGTAGATGCTGAGGCAGAGTAAGAGTAAAATTAACACCTTCCTTTCTTTCCTCCTTGAAATCTCCAGATTTTCCTGGAGTTCTCTGAATTAAGATGATAAGCTGGAAAGTGGTATGGAGGAGATTGCACAACCAAAGCCAATAGTAGTAGTAGTACCTGGGAAGAAAGTTGAGAGAGAGACAGTCATTCAGAAAAAGAGTCTAGTTTAGTTTTACACACTTGCATGCATGCATGCACAAGTGCACGCGTGTGCATGCACACACACATACCCGTATATCTAGAAAAAGTTAAAAATATCTTCATTATCTTCATGCAATCCTGTAATCATCTCCCTGGTTCCCATCCCCCATTTTTTAAATGCATTCTGAAGTCTTACAATCACAACTGACTTTTCTCTGCTAAGATAGCTCTGGGCATTTTTATTTGATTTCTGATATGGGAAATGTGCCACAATCATTGTCCCCAAGGATGGCCACCAGTCCCATAACTCACCATGACCTTGCTTAAATTTAAGAGTAAAAACAAAATGTTGGTTCTATGGTTACTTCCTTTCCATTCATTTGCCATCATTTTACTTCTATCTGATGGTCCCACATAAACTGTACATGACATGGATCTCTGGGAAATGTAGGCTTGTTTTTTTTTGTTTGTTTGTTTGTTTTTTTCCCTGAATAGAAAGCTAATGCTTAACCATGTGCTTTACCACATATTGTGCCCTGAGATTAATGTCAATGCATTTAAGGAAGGAGCCCATCTAAAAGGTAATGACTTTTGAAAACAACATACTGTGGCTCATTTTTTCAAATAGGAAACTCGGCCAATTTTGTCAACATATAATTTGCCCGGGATATTAAAGTTGTATGCTACAGCATAAAGTATATGCTAATGAAAGGTATTATATCTAAGCATGAAATGACATTTTTAAAATAATTTAGCAACAAATCAATATTTTACACATAACTATGATTTTCTCAAACTGGATGAATAGAAATGTTTCTTATTAAAAACAAGCAACCTCAACACTTTCCTATTTCATTTTAAAATAACGGTTACTAGCAACCTTGAATAAATGAGATGATAAATCACTACTGGTATATAAAGTAAAAAGTGAAGATAATAAAAAAAAAACAAGGAAAAGTATAGCAAAGAAACAAAGTGGGTATCTAATAATCAGTTCTGTAATGAATGTTTAAACTCATGTTCCTTAAATATTGATATCCACACCATTTTTTAATTTCTCAAAATTATCTTTTAAAGCATATGCTCCTTAAATCTAAATTTCACAGCAACTAAAACAATGCAAATTATAACACTTTGAGTGTGTATTCTATATTACTGCATTATCTAATATATTGGTCAGTCAGTTCATATTGGACTCCACTTTATATTTCCTTAGTTATTTGTGAAATTGTGACAGTTTTTCAATATGCAGTTACATCATTTGATAAAAATGAAAAAAAAAAAAACACTTGAAGCAAAGTAACATTCTAACATTGCTGCTATTCCACTATTCAAGAAGTATTCCTACTTTTGCCCATGCTGTTTCCTTATCCAAAGCACATTTGAAGGAGTGCCATGATTAATTGTAAATATGTGCTGTGTATGAAGAGCTGCCCTGGAAAGAGCAGAGCTGCTCTGTGTTGGGGGTTAAGACAACAAACCAAAATAAAAGTAACAGTGAAGCTTTTTTTTTTTTTTATTATTCTTATGTTAATCCCCATACATTACATCATTAGTTTTAGATGAAGTGTTCCATGATTCATTGTTTGTGCATAACACCCAGTGCTCCATGCAGAATGTGCCTTCCTCAATACCCACCACCAGGCTAACCCATGCTCCCACCCCCCTCCCCTCTAGAACCCTCAGTT
>NC_138374.1:120822757-120842054 GCF_054177405.1 Leptonychotes weddellii
CTATTGTGGATGTTGCTGCTATAAACATCGGGGTGCACGTATCCCTTCGGATCCCTACATTTGTATCTTTGTGATAAGTACCCAGTAGTGCAGTTTCTGGGTTGTATGGTAGCTCTATTTTCAACTTTTTGAGGAACCTCCAGAAATGTAAGAAAATAAAAATCTTTTGTTTAAAAAAAAAAGGTGGCCGGAGTCATTGACTACAACCTCCCTCAGAGGCTATGCACCAAGTCTAATGTGGTGAGGACAGCATTCTGCCATGAGTGTTCCCAGATATAAAGCCTTTTTAATAATCTATAGTGGGGGGCCTAAAGATTATATGTAGAATTTTCACCAGGAGTTGGACCTCTTATTCTGAGCAGGGAGATTTGAGACATGGCTATGTATTTCACCTCTGCCTAACACAATTTGGGGAGGGGCATGGCACTCATTTCCATACCTTCAACTGCAGTGCCCATTCTGAACTGTAACTTCAGCTCTAAACTTTCTTGCTAACCCTAGAACTTAATTTGCAACTGCTTATTTTACTGACCATATATAGTTGGCACTTCAGTGTTAACACCATTACATTTTTCTGTTTGTCTCCCATGCTATAGTGTGAAGTCTATAAATTCAGGGATCATTTCCTCCACACTTAGCATTCCTGGCTCTTCAGGAATTTAATAGATCTTTAATGAAAGAAAACAGAAGGGGAACTATCAGATTGTCCAGTGGAGAAATTCTCAAATTCAGTTGTGTAACAGAGTGTTGAACTTGTGAAATTCAGTTTCAAATTACATTAACTGAAAATGTGTGGTCTTTATAAAAGATCTTTATTAATCTCCACTTCAATTTAATTTTTCAAAGTTGTAAATGATACCTATTTGATAATGCCTTTTCCCACGTTGAGGCACAGTTTGCTTTACCACTTTCTTTCTGTAGCAGCTGGTTGCCTATCCTTAGTTTTCAGTTTGATCACCACTATCTCTAAGAATTCTTTCCTTTTTCCCAGTCTAAATCAGGGGCTCATATTATATTTTAGCCTGTATTTTTTGTGTATGAAGCTTTTCCCGTTGTAGGAATGTAAGTGTATTTGTATGGTGAATATACACATGTCACACCAAGGAGACTGCAAAAGGCAGAAAGGGCACTGTATTGCTCATACCCTAGACCATGTGCATATGAAGAAATGCTTGTTGAAGGCATGAGTCAATGTTTATTTTGAAATTGTTATAGCCACTAATACTTGATGTTTCCACAGCTTCAGTGCATTTCCTTCAATATCCTATGTATTTGTATTTACATATGAATCTGAGTATTTCGACTTGTCTGTGATCTCTAATCTCCTTTGAAAGTCTCCTGTCCAAGACAAAATTGAGTTGTGTGTTTGACTTGTATACTGTTACATAGAAAAAGCAGTCATAAATATTGAATTGTGCAACACAGGATCATGATCAGGTTGCTGCCCACAGTGTAACTCTCAGCTCTCCCTTCCATTTCTAATATTTATGCTAGAGTACTGCTGAGGTAGTTTAAGATCAGAGCTTTTAGGAATGTTCTCTGCCTCCTGTGTTCATGTCTGAAGCCTCTGTACCCTCCTTTCTTCATAATACCCTTATATAGATATAATATACACACACACATATACAGTAAAACTTTTATTACAGGTTTTTTGATTTATTTATTTTAGGGAGAGGCAGGGGGGAGGGGCAGAGGGAGAGAGAGAGAAAATCTTAAGCAGGCTCCACCTCCAGAATGGAGCCTGTTGTGGGGCTCGATCTCACAACCCTGAGATCATGACCTGAGCCAAAATCAAGGATCAGATGTGCTTAACCGTCTGAGCCCCACCGTCTGGATTTATTTTTGTTAGCCATCTTGAGAGTAAAATATAGAACATCTTAATGTTGGGCATATAATAGGACCTCAGTAAATGTCTTGCTGAATGAATACATGAATGAGATACTTCTAAATTTATATACTATGTCTGATTTTTATCCAAAGTTAAACTTGTGAATAATTATGAGAGCCCAATTTGGGAAAATGTAAAACAATTTTCAATCTAATTTTTTTTAAAGATTTCATTTATTTGACACAGAGAGTGAGTGAGTGAGCATGCACAAGCAGGGGGAGTGGCAGGCAGAGGGAAAAACAGGCTCCCCACGGAGCAGAGAGCCCAACATGGGGCTCGATCCCAGACCCTGGGATCCTGACCTGGGCAGAAGACAGACGCTTAACCAACTGAGCCACCCAGGCGCCCCTTTAGACTAATATTTTTAAAGGGTAATATAAACTTGATATAGAAATATATTATCTACAGTTTATTTGATTTTGTTTTATTTTAAAAAATAATTTGTAAACTGAAGACATTCTATATTGACTAATATTATGGAAACCTAATAAAAAACATGCCCTGAAAGAGTTTAACATATTTAAATGTAGTGTCTTGCTACATATCATTTCTATATCTGTAGATCTATAGAAGGATGCTGTCAAAAGCACAGATACTTTATGTTACCACATTGGAGCTCTGAAAGCATTAGGCAATTATACAAGTATTGGATCTCTTCCAGACTTGGGAGTGAAGTGGCTGGGTATGGAAGGGTACACAATTCAAATAATTATCAGAATAGTTTTAGTTTGATCTCTTGATAATGGTTTTATTACATAACCCAACATTATACTCAACGGTGTTGAAGTTTCATGTTGTTGCAGAAACCACATTTTGAAATTTAATGGACTTTTTATTCATCATCCTACTATACTTAGAGCTATATGACTTAAGCCAAAATCAATATGAGTGGGGCATCTCCCTTGATTCAACATTCATGAAGATTACTAGGAACCATTTTTTGTTCTTTGTCTCAAAAGTCCTGACCACTGGTCTGTGAATCAAAATGAATCAAGAGTTGCTTCCTGCCGCCATTTGATTATATATCCAGCACCAATACAACTGACAAAGTGCAAATGCCCTAACCTGAATAAATAAAATTCTTTGGTATACTTCTTCAAAAGGCACATAAAAGTGGAAGGTAAAGTATATTCTTGAAGACAACATATAGAAGTCTTTCTTAAAGTCATCATGTTGCTTTATGTTATCTACTCTAAAAAGGAATTGGACAAACCTCTTTAATGGTACTTTTTGTTCATGTCATTGCTCTTAATAAGAATTCTTGTGGAGAACCTCAGTTCTGTGGTTTGATGGAGTGCTTTTGTGTGAAAATCAGCAACTTATTGGCAGGGATAGTTTGCTATCCAAGTTGTCAAGAAAGCTGTGAAGAATAAAATTGCACCAGTCACTTCTATTGTTTTGAATGTGTTTACCCAACATATTTTTAGGGGATTCCTTTGAAGGAATTTTGAAGTTTATTTTGAAACAAATATGTATTTTTCATATTTTCATTAAAATTTAATTGAATTAAAGATTATACATCATAATTACATAACTGATAATACCACCAAAATAACATACATGGTTTAAGTTTTAAAAGGTTCTCGTTCTTTGTATAGTTTGCAATCATTTTGCAAACATTATTTCATAGTCCACTAATATTATTTCATATATGAATTGTCTTATCCTAGTGAACTGACATTATACACATACCCTCTTTAAGATAAGATCAAGTCACTGATATTTTAGGTAAGAGTATATAAAGTAATGGAATCAAGGTGGCCACACCGAGCAAGAACAGATGTGGCATGTCATGGGCCCCCGCATTTTCAGGGTTCCAAATGAAGGTGTGTTGCTGCTATGACACTGATCCGGGAAGTGACTTGCTGGGTAAGAGCTCAATTAGTCACTGCACCTTCACAATTGAGGAATTTGCAAAAAAAAATCTTCCATTAAAGAAATGCTTATAGTCACCTGGTGCTCCTATTTCCTGAAACAACCTCGACCTTAGCAAAAAGACACATCTTCACTTTAAATTAGAAATTCAAATCAAATCAGTGGCCTTCAGGGGAGTCTGGGTGGCTCAGTTGGTTAAACATCTGCTTTAGGCTCAGGTCATGATCCCAGGGTCCTGGGATCCAGTCCCGCATAGGGCTCCCTGCTCTGCAGAGAGCCTGCTTCTCCTTCTCCCCCGTCTTGTGCTCTCTAGCTCTCTCTCTCTCTGTCTCTCAAATAAATAAATGAAATCTAAAAAAAAAAAAAAAAGTAGCCTTCACAAATACCTTTGACCCTCAGCTTTCTAGTGTTCCCAAAAGCCCAGTTTCTTAGAACTTTTCTCATAAACATGTTTTCATGTTATTTCTCAAACTTTATAATTCGTCTTTTTAATGTTAATAGTGGACTGAACAAGAACTTACTATGTTTTGAGAACCGTGAGCTTTGCTATACCACCACTTTATCATCTCAGCAATGCAGAAGGCAGGTTTTATTCAACCAAATAAAAACTTAGAAAAACTAGGAAAATTTCAGGTTTTACACCTAAAAATTTATGTTCTATACTTGCATTATAGCAAGTATGGTGTACTTTGTCATTCCTGTGAAGTTGGATATTCACGTTTGTCCTTTTAAAAATATCTCAGAATTAAGCTTTAACACTTTTCACAGAGAATATTCTCTCCTTTGCTAGATTTATTCTTAGGTACAGTACTGCTTTTTTATGCTATTGTTAAGTTGTATCTTCTTAATTATATTTTCTAATGCTTTGTTTTATTAAAATGCATTTTATGTTTGCAGATTCATGTTGCAAGTTTTTTCTTTCCTCATTCCAGTTACAAATTCTTTAAATTTGTTACTCTGCCTTATTAGGCTAGCACCAACAAACATAAATGCAGTGATGTCCCTATCTTGTTTGATTTTAAGGAATGCTTTTTAACCCAGTTTGGATGGTGTGTCTAGAGTATTTTCTAATAGCTATGACTGAGCAGGACAAGATAGCTATATTTTATTCCCAGTTTACTTAATTTTATCATAAATACATAATGAGTTCTATAAATTTTATGTCTATGGAGAGGTTCAAATTTTGTAACTTAACATTTCATTGTCATAAATTGGCTTTAGGTGTTTTCTTAAATTTTGTGTTCTCAATAGTTCATCTTTAATATTTTGCAATGTTACATTTTATTTGCTAATACTTTGTGTAACATTTTTAAATGTTTAATAAATGAAATGGACTTATAATGTTTTCTATTTCATTGCTATTAACTATGCTGACATCCTAGAATGTATTATGTACTAGGCTTTTTTCCTTTTGTCTAGAAGAGTTTAATAATATTCAGATGATTTGTTGCTTAAAGCTAGTAAAACTGGGGCGCCTGGGTGGCTCAGTTGGTTAAGCGACTGCCTTCGGCTCAGGTCATGATCCTGGAGTCCCGGGATCGAGTCCCGCATCGGGCCCCCTGCTCAGCGGGGGGTCTGCTTCTCCCTCTAACCCTCCCCCCTCTCATGTACTCTCTCTCTCTCATTCTCGCTCTCTCAAATAAATAAATAAATCTTTAAAAAAAAAAAAAGCTAGTAAAACCATCTTATAGAAATACTTTTTTTTATTTTATTTTTTAAGATTTTATTTATTTTTTTGTTAGAGAGAGAGAGAGCACAAGCAGGGGGAGTGGCAGGCAGAAGGAGAGGGAGAAGCAGGCCTCCCGCTGAGCAGGGAGCCCGACTTGGGGCTCGATCCCAGGACCCTGGGATCATGACCCGAGCGGAAGGCAGCCAGTCAATCGACTGAGCCACCCAGGCGCCCCAGAAATACTTTTAATTATTTTCATATACCTTGCCTGTTACTTTTTTTCAGTAAGTAATAGGATTACTTAAGCATTCCTAGTTTCCCTCAGTTAGAAAAACTGTTGTTTTTCCTCTGATACCGCTGGGATCATCTGGTCTGAGCCAGATGTTTGAAAAGTACATTTTCTGGGTCAAATTTGGCTTAATTTCCACCTTTATATCCACCATCAAACTCTTTTCAAGTAATTGCTTCTCCAGCAAATATGTCTGCCTACTGAACACACTGCACTTCACTGTACCCATATTTTAAAGTCATTCTCTAAACTTAAGATGCACTTCCTTCACCTCTACCAACTGAAATTTTTTGGAGTATTTGAGAACCTATTCAAATGGTATATCCATGTTTGGGAAGAAAACTTTATAATGAAAGACTTCTTGAATATTTATTTTTATTAGTATGAAGTACTTCCACAATAACAAAAAGTACTTTATAAACTGGGGCACAATTGTTTTAAAAGCACTATTGAACTGGTAAGAGAAGAAAAGGGAATAGCAAGTTTCCCTAAGCACAAAAGAAGTTGGAAGGAAGAGGGCTACAATCTTTCCTTATGGCAGCCCTAGGGACTATTGGTAGGGTAACTGCTGGAACTTGGGTTTTATCCCAAAGCAGAGAGAGGCCTCAGGCCAGAACAAGGTGGGAGGTAAACAATAAATTTTTATAAAACTAGAACACTTAAAATGTAATTCCAGGGTAAAATAGACTGATAAATGCAGATGTGGCCAAGGAGAGATGATGAAACCTAAATAGTTCTGGATGGGAACACTATAGTTCTGGGTAGGAAAGAAAAAAAAAAAGCCTACAAGGTATAAAATACAAAATGTCACTGTGATTTTAACATCTTGTTAATTTTGTGTGAAATAGAAATCACCTTGTCAAATTACCATAAAATTTGTCTCAGGTGGTAATTGCTCTGAATTGCTATGGGCAAATAAATGTAAAACAAATCCTTCAATTAATGCTTCAGTGGGTGAAGGTTCACAAAGACACTCTTGTGATGTCAAAAAACCCCCCAAAACTGCAAAATACACAGATTTTCCAGTGAAACTTAGCAGACACTAAAAATATTGGAAATAGATGCCTATTATTTATTTATCAGTTTAAAGATTTCATTTTTAAGTAATCTCTACACCCAGTGTGGGGCTTGAACTCACAACCCCGAGATCAGGAGTCACACACTCCACCCACTGAACCAGCCAGGCACCCCAGATGCCTTTGTATTTGCAAAGTAAATAAAAAACGTTTTAAATAACAAAATGTTCAAATACAGATTAAATCTCTAAAAAGAACACAATAGTTGAAAATAATGACCAGCTGTGAAAATAAAATTTTAAAACAGAGAAATAATTATGGAAGTTAAGTTTTTATATGTTAAAATGAGGTTGAATGAAGTAAAAAACTGAATTATGAATTGAAATATTTGAGGAAATTTTCCCAAAATGGCAAATAGTAATAAAGTGATAAGGGGATTTGAAAATGAAGGATAATTCTAAATAAGGATAGACTATTGAAATAACACTATCAAAAACATCACCTAATGGATTATAAGGCACTCTTCCCAATAACCACAGAATAGTAATTATTTTCAAGTGCTGGTGAAATATTTAATAAGATACACCATATGGTATATCATATATAAATTCTCAATAAATTGAAAAATAGTGAAATGTAAAAGTATTTTCTCTTACAACAGAAGTAAAATGGAAGCAGATAACTGAAAACTAATTTTTTAGGAAATATAAAAGTAGGTAAGCAAGTCAAAAAATATTTTAAACTGAGTGAAAATGAATATACACTATATTAACATGTGTTGATGTGGCTAAGTGTTTTGAAGAAAATTTATAGCATCAAATTGTCACAAGAAAATATAAAATTATATATGAAATTCAAATCAGATTATAGAATGGAGAAATTATTTGTGACCTTGTGCTAGGGCACAAAAAGATTAATCATAAAAAATTACATAGCTTAGAATTCATAAGGTAAACTTTCTTTTTTTTATTTTTTCTTAAAGATTTTATTTATTTATTAGAGAGCGAGCGAGAGAGAAACAGCATGAGAGAGGAGAGGGTCAGAGGGAGAAGCAGGCTCCCTGCTGAGCCGGGAGCCCGATGTGGGACTCGATCCCAGGACCCTGGGATCATGACCTGAGCCGAAGGCAGTTGCTTAACCAACTGAGCCACCCAGGCGCCCAGTAAATTTTCTTTTTAAGATTTACTAGTAAGAAAAGGATAAGGCCGAACACCCATATCGGACATAAATATTTGACAAAGGACTTGTGTCCAGAATATAAAACATTTACAACTCAGTTAAGTCAAATATCACAATAATAGAAAAATATATGAATAGATACTTCACTGAATGAGCTATATAAATTCTAGTATACACATGAAAAGTTGCTCATAATATTAAATAGGGAAATACAAATTTAATCCATGATTATATACTATTAACACCCACTAGAATGACTAAAATTAAAATGGATTGGCACTTCTAAGTGTTGGGTAAGATGTGGAGCAAGTTTGACATTTTTCTTGCAACTCTTTGTTAGCTAGTTGCCAATAATAGCAATCATTTTTCCCATACTTTAACAAGCATTCCTTAGAATAGGAAGTAGTTGATATAGATTTTGGATATATTTTTGTAGTTTATTGTATTGTGTGTGTGTAAAATGCCAATTCAAGTGTAACTTTGACCTTATTGTTTAGAACTATATGGTTTCCCAATGCCCTATATTAAGCAGAAATATTCCATATTATTCCATATTTTCATTGAATATGGAAAAGAAAAAAGAAATAGAATTCCAGACACTTTTTGGACCTGGAAGACTATTCTAAGCAAAAGATATTAAACGTTACTTCATTTCAGCAGAGACTGCTGATTATCCTGGGTGACAGAGAGGTCCTTGACCTTCTTCCTTTACATCCTACTTTGGAAAATATTCATGCATTGTTCTATATAGATCATGAGCTTCAGAGATTTCTAGATATTAAGTATCTTTATAATCTGAGTGGAATATTATTCAAAATCTTAAGTCACATGTGCTTGTGTGTGGGGTGTTCTCTGTGGTTATTGTGGTATTGTGATCCTTCTTTTTAGCAAAATTTATTATCTCCTGAATATTTTTTCCTTTGTTTCTAGGTTGGTTTTTATTAAAAAAAAAAAAATCCCTACATAGGTCTAAATATGTCATTTTAAATATAAGTGCTTTGTTTTTGTGCAAAGGATGACTACAAGGTAATAATTTCACATGCTTTATATTCAGCCCTTAGCAAACAGTTATGTGAAATTATCAGTGATTTTTCCTCAACTCATTATTTCAAATAGATTAACTGATATCTGGGGTTTGAAATATTTCAGAGTCAGTAGTTTGATCATGTGAATGATACATGACATAGTACTCTATATAATTTTCTGGATAATTCATATGTTAAAATTTTTAAGTGAGAGGAAGCTTTTAAACACAAATTTTGAGTATCAGAAGAACTCTTCAAAAGCAGTTTTGTTATTTAATAAAAAACTAAAACCTTACTCTTAGTTAAATCCCTGGTATTTCAGGGGCTGTGCAATTTCTTGAAGTAAAATTCAATTATCTGTGTGGAGAGGAAACAAATATTTCTTATCTCTCTGCCAAAAATGTCATTGATCAGAAGATTACTTGTGGCAAAGACATACCCAAGGTGAGAGAGATAGTTATTTTTTTTTTAAAGATTTTATTTATTTGAGAGAGAGAGAGAATGAGAGAGAGCGAGTACATGAGAGGGGGAGGGTCAGAGGGAGAAGCAGACTCCCTGCCGAGCAGGGAGCCCGATGCGGGACTCGATCCAGGGACTCCAGGATCATGACCTGAGCCGAAAGCAGTCGCTTAACCAACTGAGCCACCCAGGTGCCCCGAGAGAGATAGTTATTGATACACAAAAAGATAACCCTAGATTATCTGTGTCCTAGATATCTAATTTCATATCTGACTGATGCTACTTTCTTTATTTTAACTTCCTCCTACTTTAAAGACTATCATGGCTATCATCACTTTTCTGTAATTAAAAAAAAAAGTAAAAAATTATTTTTATATAATTGATTACAGATTTTCAGTTCTAATACCAAATGATTTATTTTTTTCCACTGTTTAATTTTAGAAAAAAAGCATTTTATCTTTCTCAAAAATATGCATTCTTTTCTGGAGTAACAATGGTATAATAACCATTTTGGTTTAAACGTGGTGAATAGAAATGTTGTGTGTAATTAATCTATGACATCATTTATTTTTATTAAATGTCTTATAAAGCTCAAAGATGCTGTATCAAAAGAGTTGGGTGCATGAAAGGAAAACAATACCTTGTTTTGGCCCATTCTATGGAAAAGAAACTAGTTTGCAGTTTCATAAATTTGAAAATTCATTCATTAAAAAATAAAAACACCTTGTTGTGGGTGCTATGTCTTATAATTGTGCTAAGTGCAGGAACAGTGATGAATTAGGTAGATAAGGCTTTAGTCTCATGAATCTTTTTTTTTTTTTTAAAGATTTTATTTATTTATTTGAGAGAGAGAGAATGAGAGAGAGCACATGAGAGGGGGGAGGGTCAGAGGGAGAAGCAGACTCCCTGCTGAGCAGGGAGCCCGATGTGGGACTCGATCCAGGGACTCCAGGATCATGACTTGAGCCGAAGGCAGTCGCTTAACCAACTGAGCCACCCAGGCGCCCAGTCTCATGAATCTTATGATTTGAAGGAATAGACCTTTCACTGTAGTCAAAGCACTTAAGCTGGACCTTGTAGACAGATCCTTTGTGATCATCTTGTCACAGAATGGCAAATCAGAATAGGAAGCCTCTTACTAGGAGTTAAAAGCACTAAATCACCAAGCAAATGACTTGACTGTATGAATTCATACATGCATGAGATTTGTGCAAATGCTTCCAAAATCCAAATATATAAAGTACTCATTACTGTAAAAGCAGTTAAGAATTTAAAAGATTTGTTAATATCTACTTCTTACTTTGCTCTTATATCATTACTTTATTTTTTTTTTAATTTTTTTTTTAAAGATTTTATTTATTTATTTGAGACAGAGAATGAGAGACAGAGAGCATGAGAGGGAGGAGGGTCAGAGGGAGAAGCAGACTCCCTGCCAAGCAGGGAGCCCGATGTGGGACTCGATCCCAGGACTCCGGGATCATGACCTGAGCCGAAGGCAGTCGCTTAACCAACTGAGCCACCCAGGCGCCCCTTATATCATTACTTTAAACTTGTAAAATGACAATGAATCTGTATCCTTAATGACTGCTTTATTTTATACAAAAGAAAACAGTATCATATAGAAGACATCTGCAGAAATACATTTAGATTCTTTGTTAAATCTTAAGAAAAGGTTTATAAAACACTTTAGTGAATATAATTGAGATTAAGGTTTATTATACACTTTTGTGAATACATTTTTGATAACTACATATTTAAAAAATTATAATTTATAAAGAGGAATATTCATTCAGTTATCCAACAAATACTTATTCAGTGCTAGTATGCATCTGGCACATTTTTAGGCCAGTGGTTCTCCAAATGTTATTTAGAGACCTTTGCAGATTTCCAAACTATTTGGAGAGTTTGCAATGTCAAAATGATGTTTATAATACATTATTTGACTTTTTAAATTTTGTTTTATCAGGGTGCCTGGGTGGCTCAGTCAGTTAAGATCTCTTGATTTTTGGCTCAGGTCATGATTTCATGGTAGTGAGATTGAGCCCCATGTTGAGCCCTCTGGTCAGCAGGGAATGTGCTTGAGATCCCCCTCTCCCCCCTGCTTGCACACGCACGTGCTCTCTGCTCAAGTCATGATCTTGGGGTCCTGGGATGGAGCCCCGCATAGGGCTTCCATGCTCAGCGGAGAGTCTTCTCCTTCTTCTCCCTCTGCCTCTCTCAAATAAATAAATAAAATATTAAAATAAATCTTTAAAAAATAAATTTCATTTTATTATAAAAATACAGAAGATTTTTTGAGATGTTGCATGATCTATGGTGATATCCTAGAAGTGGAATCTCTGCATCATGTGGCAATACTATTTGTAATTTTTTGAGGAACTGTCAATACTGTTTTCCACAGTGGCTTCACTATTTTACATTTCCACCAACAGTGCACAAGGCTTCCAATTTCTATGCATCCTTACCAACATTTGTTATTTTATTATTTTTTGATAGTAACTATCCTGCTGAGTTTGAGGTGGCATTTGATAGTTTCAATTATAGATTTTTACTTCCCTAATGATTAGTGATGTTGAACATTTGTTTATATGTTTGTTGGCTACTTGTATATCCTTGAAGAATGTCTATTCAAGTCCTTTGCCCATTTTTGAATTGGGTTGTGTTCTGAATTTTAGGAATTTTCTATATATTGTACATATCAATCCTTTAGCAGATAACTGATTTGAAGATATTTTCTCCCATTCTGTGTTTTCTCCTTTTACTTTATTTATAGTGCCCTTTCTGCAAAAATTTTCAATTTTGATATTCAGTTTATTTCTTTGGTTCCTTATGCCTTTGCTGTCACCTTCAAGAAATCATTGCCAGAATTGAAGTTATGAAGGTTTTCCATTTATTCTCTTTTAAGAGTTTTATAGTTTTAGGTCCTAAATTTAGACTTTTGGTCCATTTTGAGTAATTTTTATATATAGTATAAGGTAAGGGTTCAACCTTATTCTTTTACATGTGGATGTCTAGTTTTGCCAATACCATTTGTTGCAGAGTTTCTACTATGTTTTCATTTGTTATTCATTCTCCCTCTCTATGTCTTCTCTGGTTTGAGTATCCATAAAATGACCATTTTATGTCCTCCTTTAGCATATTATTTATACTTCTCTTTAAAAAATTGTTAGAGGTTGCCCTAGAGTTTGAAGTATATTTATTTTGATCATTTATCTTTAACCTATTTTTCTTCAGGTGTAGTGCAGACATCTTATAACTATTTTCCCAGTATCACCCTCCTGCCTCTTTTGACATTGAGGTCATTCATTTTATTTTATCCACATGCTCTAATCATCTAATACATTGTCACCACAAAGAGTTAAGTTTTTGATTAATAATAACAACTCTGAGGAACTTTAAAAAAATAGTTCTTGCAGGGCAAGTCTGCTAAGCGTGAATTTCCATAATGTCCTGCTTTTTTTATTAAGATTAAAGATAGGAAATTGAAATGAGGGCTTCTCTCTGGTATCCTTCTACCAATTCCCATTTTTTTTGTAAAATATCATTTTTTATGATTTAGCATATTGTATATCTATGTAAGATAGTAATGATGGATTTTGGGTTACAAAAAAATTAAATGAATTTGCCATAGGAAAAAAAAAATCCAGAATTGAAAGCTGAACATCCTGAAAAATACCTGTGGAGAAATACTATCCTATTAATTTATTATATTATCTCAAAGATTCTGTTGCCATGTGAATAGGATACCAAAAGTTCTGTACAGAGTTGAATGAAAGGAGTATAAAAGTATAAAACTCTTCCCTCTACTTTAGGTAGGAGCCACCACTATATTCTCAGATGCCTGTACTTTGTTCTACTCATTTTAGAATAAGCAAAAGGTAAAAATTTTAAAAAGGGCCTTTAACAGTGAATATATAATTAAAACTATAAGATAGAGACATTAAATTGGTTTAGAAGAAAAGGTTGAATAAATTAATATAGTAATCAGAATAAAGTTAATATAAGCCACAGCCTTAAGAAGGGGGAAGGAATGCCAAATACAAAGGAAAAAAGAATAAAGTTAATTTTATTCCAAATAATACATGAAAAAGATAAAAATAGGAATAAAATATCTGGTGCCTTAACCATCTAATCTTAACCAAGATAAAAAATGTCAAAAACACAAAAATGGAGATGAAATGATGGAAAGATGAAAATTTTAAGCGGTTTGATAAGACAAACACAAAACTAAACGTACTTTTAAGAAACAAGGCAGGGTAAAGTGTTTAAAGAAACAGAATAATGTTTATTATCAGCTCAGATTTTTAATGAAAAGATGAGTAGAGATGTCAACCACAGACAACAGTTCAAATCTAAAAGTTGCTGAACTGAGATAGAAATTTGAAAAACAGAAGTTGATAATCCATAGGTGCTCATGCTCCCTGTCCTCAGTGGGTGGGAATTCATTACAAGGTCCTTAGGACTGAATTCTTCAGTGGAGAGCCAGGAAAAATGAAAAGCACTGGCCCCGGGAAGCCTGCGATACCTGCTTACCCAGAGTACTCCCGTACAGAAAGGTTTTCTTTTTTTTTTTTTTTTCTTTTTTTAAATTTTTTTTTTAAAGATTTTATTTATTTATTTGAGACAGAGAGAATGAGAGACAGAGAGCATGAGAGGGAGGAGGGTCAGAGGGAGAAGCAGACCCCCTGCCGAGCAGGGAGCCCGATGCGGGACTCGATCCTGGGACTCCAGGATCATGACCTGAGCCGAAGGCAGTTGCTTAACCAACTGAGCCACCCAGGCGCCCCCAGAAAGGTTTTCGATGAAAATGTGGGATTAAGTATATGAAGTATTTGATTATCACATATTCCAGACAATCTGTTAATCCGTGCAGATTCCATGTATTTAGTGTTTTTAGATTTTCATTTGTGCTCAAATGTAATGTAACTTTTATTTTAACGAAGCAAGTAGAAAATAAAAATTACTAAAATGTTGTGATTAAAATGATTTGTAAGAACCAAGCAAATATGTTCGTAAAATGGTGACAATATGCTACTTTTAATTACATTTCATTCCTTCAAAGAAATATTTTTATTTCACAAATTGACAAATGTATATTTTTTTAAAAATGAAGTTATTTATAACTAGCTACTTCCTTCCAGTGCAGTCCACTTTGGTTTTTTTGGAACACTAGGGTCCTATTTAGGGAACTGTTAATATTCATGCATTAAATAGCCATGATGACCAAAGAGTTAATGCTATTCCAGAAGTGCTGACTTAGTTCCAGTGATCAGTGATTGCTCTGAAGGAATTTAGCTGAATGTGGTTGCAATTATAAACTAAATGGTTCTTAAAGGAATAACTCTTCCATGACAAATGTGTGACAAATAACTATTCCCATACCTCTTCCCCAACACATTATGAACCTCCAAACTTCAGCTTGATTACTAGTTCATCCATGGGAGAATATTGCACCATTTAATAGCCTTTCCTTATTGGCCTTATGGCTAATGAGGAGATGTGGGATGAGACATTCCAGAAACAGCTGAAGGTTTTTGATCCTTTCATTGCTATTTTATGATCCCTTACTTGAATGATTCCCGAAGTCAGTCCCTCTGTTGAAGTGTAGTTGTTGTTGAAGAAATTACACTTTATATACTTGTAGTGACTGAGTCAGGTAAGGACCAGGACAAGGCCTTTAGAGTCAAAGCATCTCTATCTTGGAAAACTTTTGCCCATCAGTTAACCTGCCATTAGGTTGTTCTTTCACGAGCAACTTTCTGTTTCTTTCTCAAGTGACAGTCACCCTACATTGTAGTGGAGCCCACATTTCCATAATAGAAGACAGAATATGCTTTTAGTCTTTGCAGTGAAAGTGTCTTTCTGCTTTCGGGATTTGTGGGAAGTATCTGCAAGAAACCATGGCAAGGAGTATATAAATTTTAGTTTCTGGTCTCTTCTTATCTATCACATTATGCCTAAATCAACATGACCAGTAGCAGGTTAAGCATAAGGCACTATTTCATCAATAGCAACTGTACAATATTATGTTAGAATTCATCTATCTCAAGAAAAAACATGTTTTAATTTTTTAATATTTAGCAAATATTCATCTAGGTTATTTAAAACTTTTTCTCACACCAAAAATAACATATATGCCTAAATTATAATTAGAATTATATTTTAAATACCTGTAACTATACTTTAAGAAAATTTTTATTGGGTGATTTTTGTTAATTCTGGAAAGTAAATGATTTTTTTTTAAAGATTTTATTTATGTATTTGACAGAGAGAGACACAGTGAGAGAGGGAACACAAGCAGGGGGAGCGGGAGAGGGAGAAGCAGGTTTCCCGCTGAGCAGGGATCCTGATTTGGGGCTCGATCCCAGGACCCTGGGATCATGACCTGAGCTGAAGGCAGACGCTTAACGACTGAGCCACCCAGGTGCCCCAAGTAAATGATTTTTAAAAGAAGATACTTCTGTGATATAAAATCCTTATATGCTATTATTATATAGGTGTAAATGATGACTTGAAAGATTTTTTCTTTTTCTTTTCACTGTAAATCAATATGTCCCATTCCCAACAATGATAATAATCTGATTGCCATCTCTGATCTCACTCCAAATTTCCTCTTCTCTAGCTACTTATGCTATTCTTTGTTGTATATAACTTATTAAGTTTCTTCTCATAGAATATCATTTTCACCGAGTACTCTTACTATTTCATTACCTTTAAATTGTTGGTCTCTTGCCTGGATAGTTCAGTCTTTTTTCTGTAGTGGTGGAGACAATAAATAATCAGGATCATGATGAAATTTATTATATGCTTTAAAACATTTTTTCACTCGGGGCGCCTGGGTGGCTCCGTCGGTTGAGCGATTGCCTTCGGCTCGGGTCATGATCCTGGAGTCCCGGGATCGAGTCCCATATTGGGCTCCTTGCTCAGCAGGGGGTCTGCTTCTCCCTCTGACCCTCCCCCCTCTCATGTGCTCTCTCTCTCTCTCATTAAAAAAAAAAAAAAAAAACATTTAAAAAACAAAAAAAAAACATTTTTTCACTCAAGTCTATATAACATAGGCAGAAAAAAATGTGCAGAATACAAATTTAAAACTCTATGGATAATCAAATAATGAACACATCTGGGTAATCACCACTCAGGTAAATGCACCACAAGACCTTTTCATGGCCCCTCTCAATTATTATCCTCCCTTTTCCCAAGCTAAACACCAAATACCAGTGTTTTAACTTTAAAAACTTTTTATGAATGGGCTTACATAAAATGAGTTTTTTGTTTTGCTTCCTTGATTCAATATTTTGAGATTAATCTATAAACACAACCTTATGTGTCATAGTGGGTCGTTAATTTGTATTACTGCAAAATATTCCATTGCATGACTACAATTTATGCATCCCGAATTATAAACATCTGGACTTTTTTTTGTTTATTTTTTTTGTTTTGAGTTGTTCTAGATAATGCTGCCATAAACCTTGATTACCTATCTTTTGATGGACAAGTGCATGCAGTTCTGTGACACATCAGAAAGTGCTTTGTTATATGGTGTGCTCTTTTTCAACCTTTAAACCATGAATAGTGTCAAAGTTTTCCAAAATGGTGAACATTTGTATTCCTGCCAGTAGTATATAAGTTGCTATTGCTATATATTCTCATCAGCACTTAGTACTGTCATTCTTTTTAAAAATATGTTTTTGAAATCCATCACACATTTGGAAAGCTGAAAATCCCTGCTGTCACCATGGGTATTATCACAAGCCTCTAACAACAGTATGAGAAGTTTGGCTCCTGGTTGAAATCCTATATGTAATTTTTCAGGTTTGACCATAGGCAATTATAAAGGCTTTACCTGGCAGGCCTGACGGGGGATAGCCATGATCCCTGCATCAGATATTGCTGCACAGGGAATTGTAGTCCAAATTCTCTGCCCCCTTGGCCAGTCATGCTTCTCATACTTGCATTCCTAGCCCAGGTGCCTTCATTTCTAGGCCTTTTTATCTGGGGGCATTGGGCAGAGGACTTTTTCAGAGGTCTCCTTATTGGGAGCAGCGAGAAAGAAGGGAAAATCTGAAGGCACTTTTCACTACTCCTAATCCAGAACTTTTCCACACCGAACCCTTCTCTGTCACACTCTCCCTGATCTCATAGTCCGTAAAACAGCCATACCTGTTTGGGGATCCTTCAACAGTTGGACAAAACTTACATCTTCCATGATCCACTTGACCTTTGACCAGTATGCCATTCCTTGGTGGAAAATGAAACAAAGGGAATTGGTGCTTTCTCCAGTTGAATCTCCTGCTTATACCATCTCAGTAAGTGATTAAAGACTTAACTCTTTCATTTTTACCTTGCTGCCTTAATCAGCTACTCTAATGCCTGATAGCTCAGCAGTTTCTCACAGCTCAGCTGACCTCCTGACACAATATTTTACCAAGAGGATAAAGGGCTGTCTTCATTTTAAAAACTTAATCAGATAAACAACTATATGTGGAGCTCAATGAAAGGGTCTAAGAATATAACTATGGATAATAATCCATAGTTATATGGATTATTATGTTCCCCCAATGCTCTTAGGGGGAACATAATAAACCAACCATCATACAGGAAACTTAGGCCCAGGCTAGCAGAATTAACAGCACATACAGAAAAGAGTAGAGTAGTCCCCGCTTATCCTTAGTTTTGCATCCCACAGTTGGTTACCCATGATCTGCTGGTCTGCCTGGTCTGGAAGCAGATGGGTCCTCCTTTTGATGAATCCTCAGGTCAGTAGTAGCCTAAGTTATGTCACAATGCCTATTTCATTCCCCTCACTGCATCTTATCACGTAGACATTTTATCATCTCCTGTCATCCAAGAAAGGTGAGTGCATTACAATAAAGTATTTTGAGAGAGATCACACTCCTATAAGTTTTAATTTTATTTTATTATGTTATGTTATTCACCATATATTACATCATTAGTTTTTGATGTAGTGTTCCATGATTCATTGTTTGTGTATAACACCCAGTGCTCCATGCAGAACGTGCTGTCTTTAATACCCATCACCAGGCTAACCCGTCCCCCCACCCCCCTCCCCTCTAGAACCCTCAGTTTGTTTCTCAGAGTCTGTAGTCTGTCATGGTTTGTCTCCCCTTGTGATATCTCCCCCCTTCATTTCTCCCTTCCTACTATCTTCTTTTTTTGTCTGTTTATTTTAACATATAATGTATTATTTGTTTCAGAGGTACAGGTCTGTGATTCATCAGTCTTACACAATTCACAGCACTCACCATAGCACATACCCTCACCAATGTCTATCACCCAGCCACCCCATTCCTCCCACCCCCCCACTACTCCAGCAATCCTCAGTTTGTTTCCTGAGATTAAGAATTCCTCATATCAGTGAGATCATATGATACATGTCTTTCTCTGATTGACTTATTTCACTTAACGTAATACCCTCTAGTTCCATCCACATTGTTGCAAATGGCAAGATTCTGTTTTTTTTGATGGCTGCATAATACTCCATTGTATATATATACCACATCTTCTTTATCCATTCATCTGTTGATGGACATCTTGGCTCTGACAGGATATAAAATCAATGCACAGAAATCAGTTGCATTTATATACATAAACAACAAGACAGAAGAAAGAGAAATGAAGGAGTCGATCCCATTTACAATTGCACCGAAACCTTAAGATACCTAGGAATAAATCTAACCAAAGAGACAAAGGATCTGTACTCAGAAAACTATAAAATACTCATGAAAGAAATTGAGGAAGACACAAAGAAATGGAAAAACGTTCCATGCTCATGGATTGGAAGAACAAATATTGTGAAGATGTCAATGCTACCTAGAGCAATCTACACATTTAATGCAATCCCTGTCAAAATACCATTAACTTTTTTCGAAGAAATGG